>NC_053424.1:13868581-13974646 GCF_007990345.1 Gossypium hirsutum | reverse complement strand
CCTACGCTTGAAGGACTCTAACAAACAAAAGGAAGTTCGAGGACTTATCTACAGTAGAACGCAACGAGGAATGCTCCACTATACTCTAAAACAAGCTGCCAACCAAACTAAAATATCCAGGAAGTTTTACTATCCTTTGCTTAATTGGTAATCTGAATGTTGAAAAAGCACTAGTTGATTTAGGCGCCGGTATTAATTTGATGCCATATAAAATGTTCAAACAACTTGGTCTTGGGGAACCTAAACCTACTAGGATGAGTATACAATTAGCCGATAGATCTGTTAAATATCCTAGGGGTATTATAGAAGACGTACTCGTAAAATTAGATAAATTTATATTCCCTGTTGATTTTGTTGTGCTTGACATGGATGCAGATGTGGAAGTACCATTAATTTAGGATGCCTATTCCTAGCCACTGGTAGAGCGGTGATTGACGTGGGTGACGGTAAATTGGTACTTAGAGTAGGTGACGAGGAGATGATCTTTAAAATTTACGATGCTATGTGATTCTCTAGGAAACAGGATGATTCATGTTATTTCATTGACTCTATTGATCATGTTACTCAAGAATCTTTTCAGGAGATTGTATAAGAGGAGACGACGAAACCATATCCAGCTCAAGACGAGGAGACAGGTGAAGAACCTAATGACCATTCATCAAGACAAGTAGAATATGAGGGTATTAAGATAAACGATGACCTTAAGCAAAAACCCTCTATTGAGGAGTCTCCCAAACTGGAACTTAAACAATTACCAAACCATTTAGAATACGCATTTCTTGGAAATAATTCTACATTACCAGTTATTATTGCTTCTAATTTGTAACCCAAGGAGAAAGAGGAATTAATCCAAGTATTAAAAGAACATAAGAAGGCCATAGCGTGGAAAATTTCTGACATTAAAGGAATCAGCCCTTGTTTCTGCACCCATAATATTTTGATGGAAGATGAATACAAACCGTGTGTGCAAGCTCAAAGACGTCTGAACCCCAACATGAAGGAAGTTGTAAAAGCCGAGGCAATTAAACTTTTAAATGCTGGAATTATTTATCCTATTTCTGACAGTTCTTGGGTAAGTCCAATGCAGGTTGTCCCCAAGAAAGGAGGCATGACGGTCGTGACCAACGAGAAGAATGAATTAATCCCAACAAGAACAATTACAGGGTGGAGAGTTTGCATAGACTACAGGAAACTGAACGACGCCACAAGAAAAGATCACTTCCTCTTACCATTCATTGACCAACTGTTGGAAAGATTATCCGGACACATGTATTAATGCTTTCTAGACGGACTCTCTGGTTACTTCCAAATCCCAATAGCTCTTGAAGATCAAGAAAAGACAACATTCACATGCCCATATGGTACGTTCGCTTATCGTAGAATGCCTTTTGGATTATGTAATGCTCCTGCCACTTTTTAGCGCTGTATGAGAGCCATATTTGACGAACTCGTGGAAGATATCATGGAAGTCTTCATGGATGATTTTTTGGTATTCGGTAACTCTTTCCATCTCTGCTTTAAAAATTTAAAACGAGTTCTAATAAGATGTGAGGAAATAAACCTTGTGCTTAACTGGGAGAAATGTCACTTCATGGTTCAAGAAGGTGTTGTATTAGGGCATAAAATTTCTAGTAAAAGGATTGAGGTGGATAAATCTAAAATAGAAACAATCGAAAAATTACCGCCCCCTAGTTCAGTTAAGGATATTAGAAGCTTTTTATGACATGCTGGTTTTTATAGAAGATTTATTAAGTATTTTTCTAAAATAGCTAAGCCTTTGACTAAATTACTAGAAAAATATATACCTTTTAACTTCGATCAGGAATGCTTAGAAGCATTTCATACTTTAAAGGATAAATTAATTAATGCTCCAATCATAATTGCACCTGATTGGAACTTGCCATTTGAACTAATGTGTGATGCGAGTGATTTTGCAGTAAGTGCAGTATTGGGACAACGAAGAGACAAGCATTTTCAACCTATCTATTACGCCAGCAAAACCTTAACGGCTGCACAAGAAAATTATACTACTATAGAAAAAGAGTTGTTAGCCGTGGTTTTTACATTTGATAAATTTCGATCATATCTCATATTGTCTAAAGTTGTTGTTTACACTGACCATTCTGCCTTTCGGTACCTTTTAACTAAAATCGATGCAAAACCTCAACTCATTCAATGGATTCTCCTATTGCAGGAATTCGACTTGGAAATTCAGGACAAGAAAGGTGCTGAAAATCTCGCGGCTGATCATCTGTCCAAGCTCGAGAAATCCAATACCATATAACCAGATGACGTGGAAATAAATGATTCGTTCCCTGAAGAACAATTTTTTGCTATATCTAAATCCGAGGTACCTAGGTTTGCAGACATCGCAAATTTTTTAGTTGCTAACATTATCCCAAAAGGGTTAACACACCAACAAAAGAAGCGATTCTTTAATGATGTGAAAAACTACTTTTGGGATGATCCATTTCTGTTTCGCAGATGTGCAGATCAAGTCATCAGAAGATAAGTTACAGGATCAGAAATATAAAAAATAGTGGAACATTGCCACTCAGGGCCCACCGGAGGACACTATAATGGCACTAACACCGCACACAAAATACTTGAATCAGGTTTTTATTGGCCTTCGTTATTCAAAAACGCTATCAGGTATGTTACTTGATGCGACAAATGCCAAGGGACAGGTAACATATCTAAACGTGATGAAATGCCTCAAAACTATATGTTTTCTTGTGAAATATTTGATGTTTGGGGTATCGATTTCATGGGCCCATTTTTCAGTTCATTCGGAAATAAATACATCTTAGTAGCAGTTTACTACATGTCCAAATGGGTAGAAGCCCAAGCTCTACCTACTAATGACACTAGAGTCGTAGTACATTTCCATAAAAAACTCTTCTCGAGATTCAGAACGCCTAGAGCAATTATCAGTGACAGGGACACTCATTTTTGTAATACCCAATTTGAAAAAACCCTTAAGAAATACGGAGTTCATCATAGAACAACCATCCCATACCATCCTCAAACTAATGGACAAGTTGAAGTAGCAAACCGAGAACTCAAACGGATCCTTGAAAAAATAGTAGAATCAAATAGAAAAGACTGGGCAACAAAAGTAGACGATGCCTTATGGGCTTACAGAACTGTTTTTAAAACTCCTATAAGGACATCACCTTACAGACTTGTTTATGGAAAAATTTGTCATCTACCATTCGAACTAGAGCATAAAGCTTTTTGGGCTATTAAATTTCTAAACCTTGATCCCGAACTTGCAGGAAAAAATAGGTTGATGCAGCTGAACGAGCTAGATGAATGGCGAGCCAATGCATACGAAAATTGATGCCTATACAAGGAAGCAACAAAGCAGTGCCATGTCATTCATTTAAAGCAACGAAAACAATTTGAAGTTGGGGATCTCGTCTTATTTTACAACTCAAGACTCAAATTGTTTCCCAGGAAACTAAAATCACGATGGTCAGGACCTTTCGTAATTCAATCTGTTCATCTATATGGCACAATAGAGGTAAGTCACTCATCATACGGTACTTTCAAGGTAAATAGACACCGTCTCAAACTTTATAATGGTGAGAATTTTAAAGTCGATAGAGAGGAGCTACGACTCCACAAACCGTCCTGAATATAGCAACAAGGTATGAGCTTAGACTATAAATAAGCGCTTCTCAGGAGGAAACCTGAGTATTAACAATTTTAAATTATTTTAAATTCAAGTTTTAAACATTTAGGTCACTAACAGGGTATTTGAAGCACAGGTTCCCAGCTCTACACGGCCGATAACACGGCCGTGCTTAAGGCCGTGTGATCAACACGGAGGGAAACACGGTTGTGCATTATGGTCGTACAAAAATAGGGTAAATAATTTCCCCAAAACACGGGATACGATAAATCCACACGACCGTGCGACATGGCCGTAAGTGAATTTGATAGGTGAACACAGGCGTGGGAATAGAAAAACATGAGCGTGCCAGGGGCAAGGCTCGATTCTGTTTCTTCGGCATGGGCGTGAGACATGCCTATGCTGTGAAGCTGTGGATAACAATACATGGGTGTGGTACCCTAACACATAGGCGTGGTACCCTAACACATGGGCGTGGGAGAAGCGAACAAAGCTAGGAACGGCCGTGCGATATGGCTGTGGGCCACACACGCCCAAGACACACGGGCGTGGGATAGTAGCCGGGCACGACCTAAATTGAAAATTTTGAAAAACACGGGCTCACTTTCAGAGTACACGGGCGTGGCCCTAGGCCGTGTGGCTTCCCCCTATATAAGCAAACCACTATTCATTTTCTTCTTCCTTTCAAAACCCTAGCGGAAATCTCCCCATTTCCACTCCCTAATCCCTATTCCGGCCACCATTCCACAAATTCTCACTTCCTCAACCCCCAACCCACCCTAAACTCCACTCCACCTGCATTAATCCTCACTTTCCCCTCTCTTTTCCCTCCATTTTTCCTCTACACGGTTGTACCCCCACAGCACGAGGACCCACTGACTCAGCCACCACCACCCTCTCGTCCAGTTCATGCGGCGACTTCATATGTTGACATCTCTGAGCGCCTCACCTGATTCGAGCAGCAGTGTTTTCAACAATTTGACAACATTGATGCTACTCTACAGCAGATTTGTCAGCACCTCCACATCTCATCGCCAATCCCACCTCGCGAACAATCCAGTGATAAAGATGTTTAGAAATATTTATTCTATTATTTTATGTTTTTAATTTTTATTCAAACTACTTTTTATTTTTTTATTTTTATTTTTATTTTTTAGTAGATTTAAAATTTTATTATAAATTTCAGTTATTTCTTTTCAAGTATTTATTCTTCCTAATATCTCCTAAAAAGTTCCTGATTTTATCACAGTTATATAGAGCTCTTAAGCTCATCATCACGTAGGAACTAAAACTCCACCGGGAAAGGGTCTCCACGACTACCATGTCCTGCTCGACCACGACCATAGCTACCACTAGATATAATATTCTTTTCGTGCAGGACTTATGGCCTAATGAACCTCTACGACCGCTAGAGTATCCTCCTCCACTCTCGAATCGATCACTCTCCAAAACTCTAGTTCGAGGAATTCATCATACAAGAAGTTTCACTTCTCTCCCAATCTTATTTTTATACTCTAATATCTATCTTTGTACATTGAGGGCAATGTACATCTTAAGTGTGGGGGTATTTATTTTATTATCAGAAAAATCACTGAATAATCATCTTCTTCTCTTGAAAAACTCTCATATCATATTTAGGATAAATTTTAATTAATTTATGATTTTGATTGATATATCTTAAATTAAAACATAGGGATTTATGCATTGATTATTTAAACTTTAAGACAATAGAGAGTCAAGCATGATGAGTTGATTTTTAAGAATTCAAAATCTTAGGCTGTTTCCCTAAGTCTAGGTATTACTTTGAATTGGAATTCACGAGTCTAAACATTAAAAAACCATAATTTTTGTGAGATTTTTGAGCCTTTTGAGCATCTATTCATCCTTTTATGCTCACTTTTATTATTGCTTTGAGTGCGTCAGTATTGAACTGTTATTCTAGAACTTGCTTGATTATGCTTGTCGAAACCACACCATTTGATTTGATATATCAAAATGATTAAGGCACTTGGGATTAACCCACTCATGCCATGAAAAGCCTACCCCCACGATTAATCCCTAGTAAACCTCCTTGAGCCTAACAAACCAATTTTTGTATTACCCTTAATATTAACCTTTAACCCATTATTGAAATCTCCTAAATTAATCCCTATTTTTGTCGAGATTTGAGTTGAATGGATTGCATAGCTATGTTTTGATCTTGATATTTAGTCTATATTATTTAACTTGTTCTTAAAAAAAAAACTATGTATGCATATCTGTAATTTCATAATTCTGAGAGAAGCTCTGTTGTACGCAAGTGAAGATTAACTCTTTTTCTAGTTAGGCAAACTTTCAATTCAATCTCGATTCTAACCCTTTCTTTCAGCTTGTGACCACACCTCCTAATCAAGCATCATTACAAACCTCTAAAGACCTTTTGATTGATGTTCCATCTTAAATTATAGTGGTGGAGATTTGATTTTCATGCAAGCCTATGGTAATGACTTTCCATTATTGACTATTGAGTGATTCCTTTATTATTCTTAAAACACCTCGAGTGATTTAAGTGAATCTTTAGTGAGGATATAAAACTCTGTGATATTCTAAATTAAAAGTAATTACTTAGATGAGGGAAGACACCTATGTTTTCGGAATAAAATGCTCAACTTGGAATGATTGAAACTTTTATGTTCTTTTAGTTAAATTCTCAATGTATGATTATGTAACACCCCTTACCCGAGACCGTCTCCGGAATCGAGTACGAGATGTCTTCCAATTTAACTTACCGATTCGGAGCATAAAAATTTGCTTTTAAAATTAAATTCACTGTTCATAACAACACTGTCCACCTGCGCAACTGTCACTAATTTAATTATAACTTGAGTTACGAAACTCAAAATTTAAATCCGTAAATTTTCCGTGAAACTAGACTCATATTCCTACTTACCATAAAATTTTCAGAATTTTTTACTTAGCACATTAGTACAGTTTATTCATTAAAGTATCCCCTGTTTCATAGCTCGATAGATCTGACCTCTTGGCGCTAAAAATCAAATATCTAATTGTACAGAATTCATATAAGGTTACCATTAATTTATTTTGAAAATAGACTCACTAAGGAATCTAAACATATAAATTATGACCTATAATTATTTCTGTACAATTTATAATGATTTTCTAAAGTTAGAACAGGGGACTTCAAAAACCATTCTGACCCTGTCTCACTAAAATTTAAATATCTCAAAATATAATATTCATTTGACTACACCGTTTCTTTCATGTAAAAATATACTTGATAAGCTTTAATTCTATATATAATTCACCCTCTAATTCCATTTCTACTATTTATGGTGATTTTTCACATTCACGTCACTGCTGCTGTCAAAGAAACTGCTTCTTTGAATTAGTTACCATTTAAACATACATAACTCCAAAACATATTCTTTAATAACTACTTCAATAGCTAACATTAGCCATATCATTTGGACATGCTCAAAATGATTAAGACTCTATACATGCCATAGTTTAAACATTTTGAAAAGCACATAATACCGAGATGGTTATGATAGTGTGATACGAGCTCCGACGGTCCACTATTCGATCAAGTTCAAATCACTATAAAACAAAGGAAAGAAAGAGATGTGTAAGCTATAAATAGCTTAGTAAGTTACATGTAAACAATAATTACTCAATTAATAATTAACACTTTTAACATATAACTAATCAAAACATTTCTTAGCAATTTCAATCACTTACACATACACAATCTTACCAATTCACTTGCATATACATTTTCACACTTAACATTTCATATTCACTTTAATTCATTATTAATCCCGTTGAACACTTGGAATATACACGGATACGTAGAGATTTAGCACATAAGTGCCACACTGATATGTAGCCGAAGCTACCACTGATATGTAGCCGAAGCTACCACTGGATGTAGCCAAAGCACCACTGAAATGTAGCCGAAGCTACCACTGATCAATAACACTGGAAATGTCCACGGGTCTGCTCACACAAGCTGTCAGGTGTCTGCAACACATGCTAGATCACCCAGCACCCGGGACTCTCTGTAACACTGTAACACTGGTCTTTAGGGACATGTCACTTGTATCCAATTCTATTCCTAAGTTCAACCGGGAATTTACACTTAACACTTTATTTTCAACACTTTATCACTTGAATAATTCATGAACAACTTTCCTTCCACATTCAATATTAATTCACATATCAAATATAATTCACAATTTATACAAATATAACTATTATTTACATATAACTTACCTCGGATGCAAAACGACTATTTTTGTAATTTAGTCGATAACTTTCTCTTTTCCCCGATCACTTGCACTATTTCTTCTTTCTTGATCTATATTAACACAATTTAATACATTTTATCAATATTCCATTCAAATACAATTCATACACAACATTTTGACACATTTACATTTTTCCCCATAACTTTTCAAAAATTCCACTTTTGTCCCTAAGCTCGTAAAAATAAAATTCTCTAAATTCTTAAATTTCAAACTTCACTAAATCATATTTCATGCTCATAACGGGCCTCAATTTCACAAAATCACAACTTTATGCACACTTTACCATCTTTCACAATTTAGCCCTTTTTCAACATTTTTCATTGAAATTCATCTAGTAAAACTTGTAATTAACACTTCAAACATTCATTATCTAACATCACTAATCAATTTACAATTATATCATGAATGGGTCAATTTTTAAACTTTAATTTCATTTAAATTAAATGGTAGAAACATGAAATTCAAGCTTCAATAAACATAAAAATACGAAAATAATTAAAAACGGGGCAAGAAATCACTTACAATTGAGCTTAGGAAAATCAAAACCCTTAACTATGGTAAACTGAAACTTTCGGCAGCAAGCTTCTGATTTTTTTGAAGAAGATGGACACTTATTTTCTCTTTATTTTGTCTTTTACCCAATTTGGACAAAAATGCCCTTGACCCATTACTTAGATATTTTTCTAGAAATACCCTTTTGTGTCCATAACACTAATTTATGGTCTAATTGCCACATAAACACTTCCAATTTCATGCAATAATTCAATTAAGTCATTTAATCACTAATTAGACACACTTTGCATTTTTCTCAATTTAGTCCTAAAAATTCAATTAAGCACTAAAGCATTAAAATTTCCTATCCATATTTTCACACAATATTTCAATCAATCAGTAACTAATAAAAATTTATAAAATTAAACTATTTCACTTCGGATTTGTGGTTACGAAACCACTATTCCGATTAGGCCCAATTTCGGGCTATCACAATTCTCCCCCTTAGGGATTTTCGTCCCCGAAAATCTTACCAGTGAATAAGTTGGGATACTGTTTCCTCATAGCCTCCTCGGTTTCCCATGTTGCCTCTTCCACCCCATGTCGTTGCCATAACACTTTCACTAAAGCAATTTCTTTGTTTTTCAACTGTTTCACTTCTCGTGCCAAGATTTGAATCGGTTCTTCTTCGTATGTCATATCCGATCGAATTTCCACTTCAGTCGGTGAAATCACATGTGATGGGTCCGATCGATATCGCCTCAACATAGAAACATGAAACAAATTATGAATTCTTTCCAATTCCAGTGGTAAAGACAATCGATAAGCCACTGGACCAATTCTTTCTATCACTTCATACGGACCAATAAATCTTGGACTTAATTTGCCTTTACGGCCAAATTTCAAAATTTTCTTCCATGGAGACACTTTCAAAAATACTTTATCTCCCACTTGAAACTCAATCTCTTTTCTTTTCAAGTCCGCATACGACTTCTGTCGATCCGATGCAGCTTTCAAACAATCACGGATTATCTTCACTTTTTCTTCGGTTTCTTTTACCAAATCGACTCCATGTAACTGATTTTCATTAAGTTCAGTCCAATATAATGGAGTCCGACACTTTCGTCCATACAACGCTTCATAATGTGCCATTTTTATGCTTGACTGATAACTATTATTATAAGCAAATTCCACCAAAGGTAAATATCTTTCCCAATTACCTTCAAATTCCAATACACAACATCTCAACATGTCTTCGAGTATTTGAATTACTCTTTTAGACTGTCCATCGGTTTGGGGATGGAATGCTGTACTAAAATTCAATTTAGTACCCAATGCCTCTTGTAATTTCTTCCAAAACCTTGAAGTAAATCGTGGATCTCTATCAGATATAATAGACATAGGTACACCATGTAATCGGACTATCTCAGCAATATACAATTCAGCTAACTTGTCAAGTGAAAAACTCATTCGCACAGGAATGAAATGAGCCGACTTAGTCAATCGATCAACTATAACCCAAATTGAGTCTTTCTTTTTCTGTGACAATGGCAATCCAGAAACAAAATCCATAGTAATTCTATCCCATTTCCACTCGGGCACCATAATAGGTTGAAGTAATCCTGAAGGTACTTGGTGTTCAGCTTTTACTTGTTGGCACACTAAACACTTTGTCACATACTCGGAGATATCCCGTTTCATACCCGACCACCAATAAAATTTCTTCAAATCATTGTACATTTTTACACTACCGGGGTGAACTGCCAAATGACTATCATGTGCTTCTTGCAAAATTTTCTGAATTAAATCAACATTTTTCGGAACACATATTCTATCACGAAACATTAAACATCCATCTGAATCAATCTGAAAATTAGAATTATTGTCCACTGCACACTGAGTCTTTCTTCTTTGCAATTCATTATCCACTTTCTGAGCCTCACAAATTTCTTGAAGAAACAATGGTCTAGCTTTTAACTCTGCAAACAATGATCCATCTTCAGTCAATGTTAATCTCGTATTCAAAGCTCTCAAAGCAAAGAGAGACTTTCTGCTCAAAGCATCAGCAACTATATTAGCTTTTCCCGGATGATAATCTATCACAAGTTCATAATCTTTCAACAATTCCAACCATCTTCTTTGCCGCAAATTCAGATCTTTTTGTGTCATAACATATTTCAAACTTTTACGATCTGTAAAAACACGACATTTCTCACCATATAAATAATGACGCCAAATCTTCAAAGCAAAGACAATAGCAGCCAACTCTAAATCATGGGTAGGATAATTTCGTTCATGCGGTTTCAATTGTCGAGAAGCATACGCTATCACCTTTCCTTCTTGCATCAATACACATCCAAGCCCATTTAGTGACGCGTCACTATAAACAACAAATTCCTTTCTTGACTCAGGTTGCACTAACACTGGTGCCTCAGTTAAACACTTCTTTAATTTCTCAAAACTTTGTTGACACTCCTCGGTCCATTCGAACTTAACATCTTTTTGCAACAATTTTGTCATCGGTGAAGCTATCATCGAAAAACCTTCTACAAATCGACGATAATATCCGGCTAAGCCCAGAAAACTCCTAACTTCAGATACATTTCTTGGAGGCTTCCACTCAACTATTGCCGATATCTTATTCGGATCCACTCGAATGCCATCTCCCGAGACAATATGCCCCAAAAATCCAACTTCACTAAGCCAAAATTCACTTTTGCTAAATTTAGCAAACAATTTCTTTTCTCGCAGCGTTTGTAGCACAATTCTTAAATGTTCAGCATGCTCGGCTTCACTTCGGGAATAAATAAGAATATCATCTATAAACACCACAACAAATTTATCCAAATAGGGCCGGAAAATTCGATTCATCAAATCCATAAAAATAGCTGGAGCATTAGTCAGACCAAAAGGCATTACAAGAAATTCATAGTGGCCATATCGGGTTCTGAAAGTAGTCTTTGGCACATCTGACTCTTTAACCCTCAATTGATAATATCCGGATCTCAAATCAATTTTGGAAAACACTGTGGCATCCTTTAACTGATCAAACAAGTCATCTATTCGGGGTAATGGATACTTATTCTTCACTGTCACTTTGTTAAGTTGACGATAATCAATACACAATCTCAATGTCCCATCCTTTTTCTTCACAAATAGCACGGGAGCACCCCACGGAGAGTAACTTGGTCTAACAAATCCTTTATCTGTCAGCTCTTGTAATTGCACTTTTGATTCTTTTAATTCAGTTGGTGCCATTCTGTAGGGAGCAATCGATATTGGAGCAGTACCTGGCATTACTTCAATACCAAACTCTACTTCTCTAATCGGAGGCAAACCTGGCAACTCTTCTGGGAACACATCTACATATTCACATACCACTGGCACTGATTCGATCTTTATTTCAGACACTTTTGTGTTCAACACATAAGCAAGATATGCTTCACAACCATTTTTCAAACATTTCTGAGCAGACATGGCAGAAATCACAATTGGCATCACATTTGACTTATCTGTTTCAACCCGAAGAACTGTACCACTACAACACTTCAACTCAAGAATTTTCTGACTGCAATCTATCTTGGCCTTATGTAATTTCAACCAATCCATTCCCAAAATAACATCAAATTCATCAAATGGCAACAACATTAAGTTGGTAGGGAAACACTGACCTTGTATAATCAAAGGACAATTTTTGCATATTTTATCAACTATCATATGCTTGCCTAAAGGATTCGACACTTTAACCACATACTCAGTCAATTCAACATACAAATTCTTATCAGACACTAAATTCATGCATACATACGAGTGAGTAGAACCAGGATCAATCAATGCAAGAACATTAGTGTCGTAAAGAGAAAATATACCAGTGATCACATCAGGAGAAGATGCTTCCTCTCTAGCTCGGATGGCATAAGCTCTTGCTGGAGCTCCCACTTTAGATCTTACAGTCGTGTCTTTTGTTACGCCTCTACCACTAGTTCCAATCCCCACATTTCTCTGTGGTCTTCCTCTAGCAGTCACACTGCTCGATCTCACATTCTGAAACTTTTCTATCTCTTCTCTTTCCGGACAATCTTTCACAAAATGATCTTGAGATCCACATTTAAAACAAGCTCGGCTGATTAAATAACATTCCCCCAAATGTCGTTTTCCACAATGTTGACATTCCGGTCTAGTAGGTTTAACACTACCTGTACTTGCCATAGAAGTTGCCTGAGCTTTAGAACCTGAATATTGTCTTCCTCGATCTCTTTGAAAATTCACACTAGAAACATTCGATTGAGTATTCATTTCTTTAAACTTCTTCGCTTGAGACTGAAATGGCTTGCCCATTGATCTTTTTCTTTCATCTCTTGCTTCACTTTCCACCTTTCTTTTCTCTTTGCTCAATTCTTCAGCCTTGATAGCTCTTTCAACTAGTACCACTAACTCTTTAATTTCAAGAATTCCCACTAGCAATCGGATATCCTCGTTTAATCCATCTTCAAACCTTTTACACAATGTAGCTTCATTAGATACACACTCTTGGGCATACTTGCTTAATTTGACAAATTCTCGCTCATATTCGGCTACCGTCATGCGCCCTTGTTTCAATTCAAGAAACTCTTTTCTATTTTGATCAATAAAACGCTGACTCACATACTTCTTCCGGAATTCTTCTTGAAAGAAGTCCCATGTAACTTTCTCTTTAGGCACCACTGACACTAAAGTTTTCCACCAATTATAAGCCGAATCCCTCAGCAATGAGATAGCACATTTGAGACTTTCTTCTGGAGTACAAGATAATTCATCCAACACTCTGATAGTATTATCAAGCCAGAACTCTGCTCTTTCAGGATCATCATTTACATTAGCTCGGAACTCTTCGGCTCCATACTTTCGAATTTTGTCCACTGGAGGCTTTGACAATTTTAACACTTCAGTTTGTTGAGGAGCTATGGGAACAGCTTGAGGAATAGGAGGGGGCGGAGGAGGTTGAGCATTAGGATTAGTTCTAACAAACTCAGTGTACCAATTGTTCATCATTTGGAGAAAAGCTTCTCGAGCCTCATCTCCTTGACCCTGAGTCTCGAATCGACTTTCAACAGGCACATTACTTTGAGCATCATCAGCTGTATCTCGGTTAGAATCCATTACTATAAAAAAAACATTTTAAGATGTCAGGAGTCGTCACACTATCATTATTCAATTATGACATGTATAGATAGTCTATTACACTCGCTACGTTAGTCCGAGAATCGACTAAACCGTAGCTCTGATACCACTAAATGTAACACCCCTTACCCGAGACCGTCTCCGGAATCGAGTACGAGATGTCATCCAATTTAACTTACCGATTCGGAGCATAAAAATTTACTTTTAAAATTAAATTCACTGTTCATAACAACACTGTCCACCTGCGCAACTGTCACTAATTTAATTATAACTTGAGTTACGAAACTCAAAATTTAAATCCGTAAATTTTTCCTGAAACTAGACTCATATTCCTACTTACCATAAAATTTTCAGAATTTTTGACTTAGCACATTAGTACAGTTTATTCATTAAAGTATCCCCTGTTTCACAGCTCAACAGATCTGACCTCTTGGTGCTAAAAATCAAATATCTAATTGTACAGAATTCATATAAGGTTACCATTAATTTATTTTGAAAATAGACTCACTAAGGAATCTAAACATATAAATTATGACCTATAATTATTTCTGTACAATTTATAATGATTTTCTAAAGTTAGAACAGGGGACTTCAAAAACCATTCTGACCCTGTCTCACTAAAATTTAAATATCTCAAAATATAAAATTCCTTTGCCTACACCGTTTCTTTCATGTAAAAATAGACTTGATAAGCTTTAATTCTATATATCATTAACCCTCTAATTCCATTTCTACTATTTATGGTGATTTTTCACATTCACGTCACTGCTGCTGTCAAAGAAACTGCTTCTTTGAATTAGTTACCATTTAAACATACATAACTCCAAAACATATTCTTTAATAACTACTTCAATAGCTAACATTAGCCATATCATTTGGACATGCTCAAAATGATTAAGACTCTATACATGCCATAGTTTAAACATTTTGAAAAGTACATAATACCGAGATGGTTATGATAGTGTGATACGAGCTCCGACGGTCCACTATTCGATCAAGTTCAAATCACTATAAAACAAAGGAAAGAAAGAGATGTGTAAGCTATAAATAGCTTAGTAAGTTACATGTAAACAATAATTACTCAATTAATAATTAACACTTTTAACATATAACTAATCAAAACATTTCTTAGCAATTTCAATCACTTACACATACACAATCTTACCAATTCACTTGCATATACATTTTCACACTTAACATTTCATATTCACTTTAATTCATTATTAATCCCGTTGAACACTTGGAATATACACGGATACGTAGAGATTTAGCACATAAGTGCCACACTGATATGTAGCCGAAGCTACCACTGATATGTAGCCGAAGCTACCACTGGATGTAGCCAAAGCTACCACTGAAATGTAGCCGAAGCTACCACTGATCAATAACACTGGAAATGTCCACGGGTCTGCTCACACAAGCTGTCAGGTGTCTGCAACACATGCTAGATCACCCAGCACCCGGGACTCACTGTAACACTGTAACACTGGTCTCTAGTGACATGTCACTTGTATCCAATTCTATTCCTAAGTTCAACCGGGAATTTACACTTAACACTTTATTTTCAACACTTTATCACTTGAATAATTCATGAACAACTTTCCTTCCACATTCAATATTAATTCACATATCAAATATAATTCACAATTTATACAAATATAACTATTATTTACATAAAACTTACCTCGGATGCAAAACGACTATTTTTGTAATTTAGTCGATAACTTTCTCTTTTCCCCGATCACTTGCACTATTTCTTCTTTCTTGATCTATATTAACACAATTTAATACATTTTATCAATATTCCATTCAAATACAATTCATACACAACATTTTGACACATTTACATTTTTCCCCATAACTTTTCAAAAATTCCACTTTTGTCCCTAAGCTCGTAAAAATAAAATTCTCTAAATTCTTAAATTTCAAACTTCACTAAATCATATTTCATGCTCATAACGGGCCTCAATTTCACAAAATCACAACTTTATGCACACTTTACCATCTTTCACAATTTAGCCATTTTTCAACATTTTTCATTGAAATTCATCTAGTAAAACTTGTAATTAACACTTCAAACATTCATTATCTAACATCACTAATCAATTTACAATTATATTATGAATGGGTCAATTTTTAAACTTTAATTTCATTTAAATTAAATGGTAGAAACATGAAATTCAAGCTTCAATAAGCATAAAAATACGAAAATAATTAAAAACGGGGCAAGAAATCACTTACAATTGAGCTTAGGAAAATCAAAACCCTTAACTATGGTAACCTGAAACTTTCGGCAGCAAGCTTCTGATTTTTTTGAAGAAGATGGACACTTATTTTCTCTTTATTTTGTCTTTTACCCAATTTGGACAAAAATGCCCTTGACCCATTACTTAGATATTTTTCTAGAAATACCCTTTTGTGTCCATAACACTAATTTATGGTCTAATTGCCACATAAACACTTCCAATTTCATGCAATAATTCAATTAAGTCATTTAATCACTAATTAGACACACTTTGCATTTTTCTCAATTTAGTCCTAAAAATTCAATTAAGCACTAAAGCATTAAAATTTCCTATCCATATTTTCACACAATATTTCAATCAATCATTAACTAATAAAAATTTATAAAATTAAACTATTTCACTTCGGATTTGTGGTTACGAAACTACTATTCCGATTAGGCCCTATTTCGGGCTATCACAGATTACCTACGGATTAATTTGAGATATTATTAATAGAAATTATAAGTTGAGAAAGATTTATTTTGATTATGAGTTGAGAATTTTACTTGAGGACAAGCAAATGCTTAAGTGTGGGAGTATTTGATAAACCGTAAATTATACATATTTTTACCCCATGTTTAATGCATTTTATGGATGATTTCTCATTAGAATTGGTGAATTCGATGCTCCTAATGCTTTAGTTCCATGTTTTACACTTAGGAAAGCATAAGAGAGCGAAAGGAGCCAAAAAAGAGCCAAAAAGGGACAAAACGGACCAAATCGAGAAGATGACACAGCCTAAGCCTTACCACACGGGTAGCTCACACACCTATGTTTTTCGAGGGTATCGACCAAGGCTTTCACGATTCACACGGCTTGGCCATTGACTCACATGGCCGTGTGTAATTTAACGGATCGAACATGGCCTAGCAATCACGTCACACGGCCGTGGCACACGGGCGTGTCCCTGCCGAGCCCAAGTTAAGTCCATTTCGGAAAAGGCCATTTTAGAGGGCTTTTAGGCATTCCAAAGCCTATAAATACACCCTAGAAGAGGAGAAAAAGGGAGATGGAGAATAGAGGGGTAAGGAATTACTCCAAGGAAGCTGATTGATCCATCTCAGAAGCAGGATTCATCATCAAAACTGAAGATCTCTCCTCAATTTCCCTTCAGGAGTTTTGGATTTTCTTTATGTTTTGTATTCTTTATTCTTCTGAGATGTTTTCTTATTTAGTTATGAACGAAAACCCCTAAATACCTAAGGGGAATGAAACCTAAGACGAATCTTGTTATTATTTTCTTAATCGTATGATAAATATTTAACTTGTTCTTAATTATGTGTTCTTAATTCTTGTTTTGATATCCCAGGATACTGATTCAAGACATGCTCTTATTCAGAGGAGGAATAGACCCTATCTAATAGTACTTTTGTCATATTTAGGTGGAGTTGATTGCACGTCTAGAAATAGGGTGACAAGATTTTGTCGGATTAGGGTGAAACCTAATACGAGGATCCATAGATTGAGTTAATGCAACCCTAGAGTGTTAATTAGAGAAAAGTCTCGGTTATTCAATTTAGGGATTAGACGTTATTAGTCTTGAATAGGGATAATAACATAACTTAAGGATCTCTACGGAACAAGTTGAATGAATAAATCGTCCGGTTCGGAGCCAGAATAACAAGTAAAGTCTAGGTGGATTTTTCCTTAGGTATTGTCTCAAGTCTTTCGATTTTCCCAAAAGCAATTCCCAATTCTCTTCTCTGTGCGTTCTTAGTTTAGATAATTAGTCAATTAAAACAAAACCCCATTATTCTTAGGCTAGATAATAAAAAGATAGTCATTACTAGTACTTTTAGTTCCTTTGGGTTCGACAATCCGGTCTTATTAAAACTATACTACTGTTCGATAGGTACACTTGCCTACATCACGATATTAGTTAGTCTAGGTTTGATCTTCATTATAAATATTTATTACTTGTTACGAATCACGCGATCAGTAAACGAATGATGTGGTTGAGAAAGAGGTTAGTACGAGACGATACAGGTATGTATAGAACCTATTCGAGTATTAAGTAGAGAAAGTTCAATGAGATGGTATTTAATCATGTATTAAGACATGAGAAAGGTTTGTAGTTAATGTGAAATTGGCTTATTTACATTTATTTGATGAATTAAGTTATTTACATACTAGCTTACTAAGCTATGAAGCTTACTTCGTGTTATTTTTCTATGTTTTATAGTGAATCAAGGCTAACTCGGATCCGAAAATCGTCGGGAACATCATCGCACTATCGGACATCTATTTGGTACTTTTGAGTTGTGTATATATGGTATATAGCATGTATAGCCTAGATGTGGTATTTTGGTTGTGTTTATAGCCATAAGAGTTGGCCTGTAAATGATATTAATGTTAATGTGTGTTTGGCCATTAGAAATAGCTTGTAAATGTATATGTTTGGTTTGTATATATAGCCATGAAAGATGACTTACTTTGGCATGTTTGGTATGAATATGGTTAAATGACTTATGAAGTATAAATGCGTGAGAAATGCTTTGATGAAGTATGATTTTAGAAGTTAAGTTGATAAAGTATTTGATTAGGTAAATGGCATTGAATTGAATTTTGAAATTGGTTGAAATGGATATTGTATGAAGGGTACATTTGGTTGATGTTTTGGCTGCCTAATTGTATGATGAAATGGTACCATTTTTATTATTTAGGTGTGCATGAATAAGGGTGGCAAATTGGCCTTGCAAATGGCCTAATTTTGTCTACACGGACAGAGACACGGGCGTGTGTCTCAATCGTGTGTGATACACGATCATGTTACACGGCCGTGTGTCCCCTGGTGTTGTTATTAAAATGAAGTCAATATGCTCACACGATCTCACACACGGACGCATGACTAGCCGTGTGGTACAAGTTAGCATACCTCCTAATTGGCACACGGCCTAGCACACAGACGTGTGACTTGGCCGTGTTTCATAAGTTAGTATACCCTATAGTTTTGGCACAGCCTAGTACACGGCCTGGCATACGAGTGTATGTGGCCACTCTGAAAGGCACACGGGCTAAACATACATGCGTGTGGTTGGCCGTATGACTCAAGTCAGTATGTATGCCCTATTTTCACCCGGCCTGAGACACGGGCGTGTCTGGAGTTGTGTGAGGCACACGACCTGTTCACACGGGCGTGTGACCCCTATATGTTTGAAATTTTACTAAGTTTTAAAAATTTTCGTATGATATCGGTTTAGTCTCGAACCACTTCTAAAGCATGTTTAAGGCTTCGTAGGCCCTTGTACGGGACAAGTAACTGTATTGAATGTTTATGGGAAAGAATGTTTTATGGTTGATAAATGTATGGTATACGTTGTGTATTGATCGGTAATATCTCGTAACCCTACTCCGGCGATGAATACGGGTTAGGGGCGTTACAACTTCCCTGCAGGAACACTACTTAGGATGCTTTGTAAGGAGACCCCTTTATCTTAGCACCTTTCACATATCTTGTTTTATTGTTGTACACTTCCCCGCTAAGATCGTGATAATGACGAAGAAAAGAAAATTTTCGAAACAATAAACAACTGAACAATAATCGAGTATGATTTTTGAAACTACAAAGTAGTCTCAGACAAAATAGAAAAAACAATTTATAGACTTATTAGTACTTCTTCATAAACGTATTGTTTTGGGATTTAAGGCCACAACCATAAACATCTGAGCACCTACACAATGCCAAATGTTCCTCATCATGGTTATTACTCTTAAAAAATGTTACATTTATGACGACTGTTCTTATAATCTAATGCATCTTCACTTTTTCTAGGATAATAAGGTTATGATCAAACTCTAGAGAATGTCTCATAGAAGGTCACTTTATAACCTCACGCTTGACTGAGGAGGGGGCTATTGTTATATCTCTCTACCAAACGAACACATGTCAGCACTAGAAGCATCATTGACCCTTACATTAATTTCCCCTGAAATAAAATCCTGATAGGCCTCTCAACCTTAGTATCTTTAAGTATGACCACTGCTTTCGCTCAATGGGGTTATCCACTCGAACTTAAGTGTTGATATTTCCGTAATGTGAAGAAACTTTCAAGGTAATAAGGAGTTTATTTAGGCTTAACTACCTCATACTAATAAAATCTCACAATATGTGTCCATGGTTATCCATTATGCATTTAACGGGGCAAAATGCATATCCCGATACATCATACCAATGGACAAGAAGATCTCTCCTATAAATACCTTAAAGAATAATGAACAAGGGGATTGATCTTTTAGCACCCTAAAGTTATTCTAAGCATTTGTCTTCTTGATCAACCTGTCCTTTTGTTCTTGTTCCGACTCTCAACCTCTTCAGTTGAGTCGGCCTCCACAACACCACCTTATCCTCCTCTCTTGTTGTATCCTGCATCGACATATTTTATAATTTTATTACAAATTAAATACAAAAAAATAGAATAATTAATGGTTTTATTTATTTTTAATTAATGGTTTTATTTATTTTCAATTTTTAATCAACAATAAAGATTTTAATATATATATGTAAGGTAATTGTTCACTTTTATCAAATAAATAAATATGTAAGATAATATAATAATTTTTAGGCATAATGACTTATTTGGCTTTCAAATTTTATTAAAAAAATTATTTTAGCCATATTTTTAATTTTTCGCCTTTTTTAACCCTTGAACTTAGATTTTTTTTGTCAAATCATCCCAAAATAGATGAAAAAGTTAACTTTTTAAACCTTTGTTGATGTGGCATACATGTGGATTATCACGTGGATGACATATTAGTATTTAATTAATTTTTTAAAATTTAAAAAATTTAAAATTATTAGAATAATTAAAAAGTATAAAAATATATTTATATATTTTTTAATTTTTAAAAAATTAATTAAATACTAACATGCCATCCACATGACACTCCACGTAAATGTCACGTTAGTAAAGTTAACAAACGTCAACTTTTCCATCAATTTAAGATGATTTGACAAAAAATGTAAGTTTAATGATTAAAACTGATGAAAATTAAACAAAGGGCTAATTTTATTTTATTTTTGTAAAGTTGAACTCCAAAAATGATTATGCTTAATTTTTTTTTATCAAAATGCGAATGACAAGTATTTATATTCGAAATAAGATGAAAAAAATTGTAATTTATTTTTTAGTTGGAATGATATCTTTTATTTAGTTATCAATGGTAATTATGAAAAGAATTGGTTTATTCAAGTTTTTTTTATTACAAGTGAAGGCTAATTTACTAAAAAATGCCTATTTCTAAAATTATTTACAAAAATGGGCCAATTTTTTGATTATTTATCGGAAAGGTCCAAATTCCCCGAAAGTTCGTCCACGCCAGCGCGAAGTCAGGAGCTGTGTCAGGAAATGCGTCCTTGGGGGAGCATTTTTACCATGTTAGCACAAATTGCGCCCTCGTGGACACGCTTTGCTGATGTGGCAAAAACACTTCCCCCAAGACACGTTTTAGCCCGTGTTTAAATTTTCAAAAAAGGTCATTTTTTTAAATATTATAAAAATAGACCATTTTTTTTTAAATTTACAAGAATAAACCTTAAAAAAGGCTTAAAGTGATAACACCACTTTTTTTAAGGTGTCACCAATTAATATGGAAACAAAACTTACAAAGCAAATCTTTATATAGACTCAAAGTGGTGTTATCACTTTGACCCTTTTTTAAATGAGACTTTGGGTCTATATAAAGATTTGCTTTTTAAGTTTTATTTCCATATTAATTGGTGACACTTTAAAAAAAATGGTGTTGTCACTTTGAGCATTTTTTAAGGTTTATTCTTGTAAAATTTCAAAAAAATTGGTCTATTTTTATAATATTTAAAAAATGACTTTTTTTTTTAAATTTAAACACAGGTTAAAACGTGTCCCTGGGGGAGTGTTTTTGCCACATCAGCAAAGCACGTCCACGAGGGTGCGATATGTGCTGACATGGCAAAAACGCTCCCCAAGGATGTGTTTTGCTAACATAACCCTTGACTTCACGCTGACGTGGACGCGCTTTAAGGGAATTTAAACCTTTCTGGTAAATAATAAAAAAATTAGTCCATTTTCGTAAATAATTTTGAAAACGGCAAGTGAACAAGAGAAATTTAATTATTTTTTTTTTTGAAAAGTGGAGTACCGATACATTAAAAAATGGGAAAAGTAATAGCTATTACAGTTAAATCAAAATATCCTATTCTACCTACAGGCATTACAAATGCCCTATTTCTATTGCCCTTAATGGACAGTGTCCTCGGGAAAGCCCAACCGTCAAGAAACAAAACTTTATTCCTAATTAATAAAAACAAAAGTAAACCCTAAAAGAAAACAAAATAAAGTTAGATCCTTAAAGACATAGCCTTTTACCCTTCCCCCTAGCCATTCTCCTCAATGGCATCGACAACTTATCAGAGAGGATTGGTTTCGAAATAGTATCGATGAACTCGTTTCTTTTCATCCAATCCCATTTCCCATTGAGCTCTTCGGAGTATTGATTAATTTCTCCAAACTTAAAAAATAATCTTTCTTAAAATATTCTATTTGAAAACCCCTTATGTCCATTGTCACAAGTTGATCAATTTCTGAGGGAACTTCCTCAATCCAATATGCTGGAGTTTCAATTTTGTGGTCGTATTTTGCCATCCCATGAGCTACATTGTTCACCACTTTTGAGATATGCCTGAAGGATAAGTGTCTATATGTTGAAATTCTTGCTTTAATATCCTTTATAACATTTGCAATTTCTAACTTATTCATATCATCTGCATGCAGTTTCTTTATGATTGTTAATGCTTCTCCCTCAACTCTGATCTCTCAAAAGCCTAGATCCTCTACAAAATTGACAGCCTAAAGACGAGCCCAAGCTTCGGTGGTGGTGGGATCCCGAACATTTTCCCACTGGTAAACACTTGCTCCCATTACCAATCCCTTAGAATTCTTTAAAACAACTCCTCTTATACCTTTTTTTGATTGCTTATGGTATGATGCATCGAAATTTACTTTAACAATCCCTTCTTCTAGGGGAACCCATGTTTCCTTCACTGTTGTGGATCTTATGTCTTTTGTATCTTCCAACTGCGTTAGATCTGTTAAGTATGGTTTAATGAACACTACTATGTCCTGCACATTGTCTTCAACACCTTCATGCATAAGTTTAATTATGTTGAACCATAGTGCCCAAAAAGTTATAGCAATGTTGGCATAATCTTGTGGAATTTTATTTCCAAGTTCTATTACTAACCATAGCTCTCACTCTTGCTCTGTATTGTGCATAAGAAAGTTATCCCAATCTCTTGGAGAACCTGCTTAGTCAGATTGCAATCATGGAAGCAATGTGCCACAGTTTCCTCTCCCTCGAAGCAAACTCTTAATTTTCTAACCTTCAAGTTGCTTAGAGTAGGAATAAAATTGTATGTAATTTTCCATAGGTTTATTTTTATTTTACTGGGTATTTTTAAGCTCCAAATAAATGTAAAGTATTTCTTTGTATCTCCGGCCTATATTGTATCATTATTCCCCAACAATCCTTGTTCTTCTGTTACTAGCCACCTGTACCCATTTTTGGCTGTGTAAACTCCAAAGCTACCACCTCTCCATACAAATTCGTTTGTCTGTAAAGTGTTCACTAAAGGAACAGATCGTATCTTTCCTGCTTGCTCATCACTGAATAAATTGTTGATATCTTCGACCTTCCAGTTAAATGTTTCTTTATGAATTAAGTCCGAAACTGTTGTGTAGTTTATGTTTATGTTTTGACACTCTATTCTTCCCTTTCCAGGTTTCGACAACAATGCGTCATTCCAGATGTTCACTAGTTCCCCATTCCCCATTCTCCATCTTATTCCTTTTTCCAAAAGGCTACGAGCTCCCCAATTGCTGTGCCAAGTAAATAAAGGGTAAGACCCCAACCTTGCACTCATAAAATCTCTTTGTGAGTAATATTTTGCTTTCATCACTTGTGCAACAATATTGTCTGGATTGGTAATTAGCTTTCACCCATGTTTTACCGAGAAGACTATATTAAATTTTGAAAAATCTCTAAACTCAATCCCACCTTGCATTTTTGGGGTGCACATATCCCTCCAACTACTTCAATGTATACCTCTGTTAGTTTTTTGATTTCGCCACCAAAATTTGCACATTATATTTTCTAACTCGTGGCATAAAGAGACTAGTAATAAGAAACATTGCATCGTATAAACCGGTAAAGCTTGAAAAATAGACTTAATAAAAATCTTTTCTCCACCCATTAATAAATTGCAAATACCCCTGCTTTTTATTTTCTATAAAAAAATTTCTTTTAATTCAACAAAAGCATTCTTTTTTCTTCTTCCAACTACTGTAGGCAAACCTAATTATTTTTCCAGATTATTTGCAATTTGAACCCCCAATATATTTCCTAATTGATTCTTATACCCATTATTCACGTTGCTACTAAAGAAAACTAGTGATTTATCAAAGTTCACTAATTGACATGATATGCTCTCATATTTGTCCACTAATGTCTTCATTGTCGTTACGCTTTTTACTGATGCCTCACCAAAAAGGATATTGTCATTTGCAAAAAGTAAGTGATTAATTGATATATTCCCTCTTCCTAATCTTATTCCCTCGATATTTTTATCCTTCTTAGAAATATTAACTTCGAGAAGCCTTCTGTGCAGATAATAAAAAGGAAGGACTTAGGGGGTCTCCTTGTCTTAGTCCTCTAGTGGCCTTAAAATTAGTACCTTGAACGTCATTTAGCACCACTAAATAGGACGTACTTTTTATACATCTCATAACCAGCGATATCCAGCCTTTACAAAAACCTAGAAAGCTCATCATATTTTCCACAAATTCCCATTCTACCTCATCATAGGTTTTGCTCATATCTAATTTTAGGGAAAATGCCCCTATCCTACCTTTTTTTTTTCCTTGTATACGAATGTAGAATTTCATAAGCCATTAGAATTTTGTCTGTTATTTTTCGTCCGAGTACAAATGTTCCTTGTGCTTCATCAATACAAATATTAAGAATTTTGTCTGTTTTTTCCTCTATCGTCCCCATTCATTTTAACTCTCACCTCCTTTGGTTCCTCTATCAACCATTGGCTCAACAATGGTTCTGCCCTTTTGGGTGGAGCTCTCAAAGTGATATCCCATCCAAACTCCATCTCTGTTGTCGCCATCGTTAATCAGATTGGGCAAAAGCTTTCTCTATACGTTAGCCCTCCATAAAGAAAACAAAATAACGATAGCTTCTTATACTGAAACGTCGCGTATGTAGATTTATCCTAGCCATACACAATACGTTTCTTCCTTTTTAGTGGGGATCGCACATCCAAACGTACTCGAACCCTCATGTATTTCTTGGGTCCTTTAGTTGTAAGCACCACATCATATTCTAGAAAAACCCTTATAAAATCCCCCAATTGTTTGGCCATACCTTTTGAAATGTATCCCTTAAGTAGATTATGGATTTGTACCCAAATGTTTGTACATAAAGGTGGAACTTAAATCGGAGCTTCCCTTATAACTAAACTGTGGAAAATTATTAAGTGTCTAAAAACCAATGTAAACCATCAACTACCCTTTTTATATCAATCTCATTATAGAACCGGAATAAGATTCTTTTGTCTTTAATTTCTGTAATTGTAACTCCTTCAATCGGGTGCCATAGTTCTGCTAACACATACTTCATAGACGGAAAGTGTACTGCACTTTCAATTAATACTCTCCTTACCAGACAGAAGTTGAACTCGTCTTCAACTTCATCTTCTTCTTGCCTATATGTTGAATCTTTTTCTTCATTAGCAAGATTTAAATTTGCTAATTCATCCTCCATTCTTTCTGTTTTGCGCCTTGCAAAATTAATTGTCGTTGTTTTTTCCTTGTCCAGATCCCTAAATTTATTAGAAAAGACAGAGGGAACCTCTCCAATGAATCAGTGATGATATGCAATTGGAGGAGGCTTACTATTGTGACTACTTTTTCTTCATAGAAACCCTAGGTTTTTGGCTAAAATGGAGACAAAATCTCCAACAAAACTGTGAGTACAGCAGAAAAAAAGAAAGAAAATAACGTGCTACTTTGGCAGACTCTTAACTTTTCTATTAAATTAGTTTATTTTTTTTGACGTAAATACTGAGAGATTTATTGGAAATAAAAAATAAAGAGTCAAATACAAAAAAACCAAACAAATGATAAAACTAATAAACCACCCTTAGCTGTAAAGCACTACAGAGAAAAAAAATAACTCTCGGCAAAACTTAGTGGGAAAGATGGAACGAAAAATCAATGCCCACTTCTATCTCAGTAGCAGATCAATAAAAACCCAAAAATTTCTCCAGCCAAAAACCCCATACAGAGCACCCTTCAAAACTGAGAAGCCATGCCCGCAAGATCTTTGGCCAAGTAAACTTCTGCCACTGCTGGTAAGTCCTCGACCTAGAAACTATCTTCCGAAATCAACATCCTCTCTTTTGCTAACATATGAACAACCGTGTTCGCTCATCTGTCAACATGCTGAAAGGAAATACACTAAAAAGAACTTACTTTTATCTTTATTTCTTTGATGTAAGTCCCCATGTCTGAAAAATCTGGAAGAACTTGGTTTATTTTAACAATCGTAGTTCTAGAATTACCCTCCATTTGTACATGAGTAAAACCCATATCCCTAGCGAAATCCAGAGCCTAAAGGCAGACTATAGCCTCAGCAGTGAACGAATCCGAGACAAACTTATTAAAAATGGTTCTGCATCCCATCACCTAACCCCTAGAATTTTTGATAATAAAACTAGAAGATGACCGATGAAGAGTTATTTTGAATGCAGCATCGAAATTTACCTTAACAAAAGGTTCTTGAGGAGGCATCCAAATGAGATTCATTTTGTTCACTGGAGCAGGTATTCTCTCTTTCAACTCACGCATCTCCTTTATAACACTGAAAGTAAGAAAGCAAATATCTTGGGCTGATTGTCGATTTCCCTCCATTGTACGTTTATTTCGGGCTTGCTAGAGTGCCCAGGCCGTGGTTGTAGCAATTTCACGAAAATCATGCCTTCTATCTTGAAAAACCAAGTTAAGCCAGGTACAAAAATCCATACTCTCATTGAAATTTGACCAGTCAACCCCCATTGATTGCCAAACATCTTTCGTAGGTCCACAAACCAGGAGAGTATGCATGAAATTCTCCGAGGCTTCACCACAGTTGGGGCAACTTGGGGAAGAGCTAATACGTCTATTGTATAGATTAACAGCAGTAGGAATATAATCTTTTGTAAATCACCAAACAATGATATGATCTTTAGGGGAAGATTTAATTCCCAAATTTTTTTGTAAACTCCTGATGAGTCAGTATTCATAGCGTCTTCAACCCGCGAACCAACAAGACAGCGATACCCATTATGAATCGTATACCTGTCGGAGTTATCAGCAAACCACACCATTCTATCTTCATAGTTGTAAATCGAAAGAAGAATGCAACAGATTGCAATAGCTTCCAAAGGGGTAAAACACCAACTAATTAAATCCACTTTCCAGGACTTAGTAGAATAATCAATAAGCTCTGACACTCTGTCAAACCCGTTGTTTGCAGAAGTAGCCTGAATTTTTCCCCCTGCCCAATGGGGTAACCAATAATCTTGCAAAACTGAGATTTGGGAACCTGATCCCACTTTCCAGCCCAAACCATTTTCTAAAACCTTTCTGGCCGCAAAAATACTCTTCCAAGTATACAACAGATTGGTGCCTAAAGTGGCATTCCAAAACGAGGTATGGGGATAGTACTTAGCTTTATAAATATGTCCCAATAAAGAATTCAGATTAGTAACTAACCTTCAACCTTGTTCGCTAAAAGGGCAATATTAAACTTGCCAAGATCCCTAAAACCCATACCACCACAATTTTTAGGGATACTGAGATTAGCCTAGTTACACCAGTGCATTCCATTTCGAGTTGAAATTTTTTGCCACCAAAACCTACTCATGATACTTTCAAGCTTTGTATACAATGTCTTAGGAAACAGGAAACACGACATCGAGTATGTAGGAATTGCTTGAAGGACCGCTTTAATAAAAACTACTTTTCCACCTTGGGAAAGAAGTTTAGCTTCCCAACTCTGAACTTTCATCCTCATCCTATCACAAATATGCTGAAACGCATCTTTCTTTTTCCTCCCAACCATCGTAGGGAGACCCAAATATCTCTCCATACATAGCGATCGCTGAACTCCTAACATCTGCACCAAACGACTACAAGAAATATCAGAGACATTTGAGCTGAAGAAAACCTGTGACTTATCAAGGTTTATCTTTTGCCCTGATGAGTTTCATAACGTTTCATAATATCCATCAAAACCCGCCCTCCTGTATCGTTTGCATCGCCAAAAATAATACTATCATCAGCAAAAAATAGATGAGTGACAGCAGGGCTCCCCCTACAAATTTTCACCCCTTTTAAGTTGCCCGTCTGAATGGCAGAGTCTAATAAAACTGAGAAGCCCTCCGTGCAAATCAAAAAAAGGTAGGGGCTTAAATGATCCCCTTGACGTAGTCCCCTTTGAGGGAAAAATTTCTCACTCGAGGACCCATTGAAATTGACAGTATAAGACACGTAGGAGATACAATACATGATCAAACTAATCCATTCCGACGCAAAACCCATATGCTTCATCATTCCTTCTAAAAAACCCCACTCCACTCTATTGTAAGATTTGCTCATGTCAAGCTTTAACGCAAAAAAACCTTTCTTCCCTTTTCTCTTTTTCTTCAAAGCATGTAAAATTTCATATGTTATAAGGACATTATTTGAGATTAGTTTACCCGGCACAAACGCTGTTGGTCCAAAACCAATTTCAATCTGTTAGCAATGGTCTTAGAAATTATTTTGTATAAGACTGAACATAGACTAATAGGGCGAAATAGAGACATCATATCCTCATCACTTACTTTGGGAATGAGAATAATCTTGGGAGAATTAACTTCATGAAGTGAAGTCTCCCTATTAATGACTTGTAAACAAAACTTTGCTACATCCTACCTAATTATGTGCCAGAACTTTTGAAAGAAAACAACATGAAAACCATCAACTCCTGACACTTTAGTCGGCTCTATCTCCCAAAGAACCTCTAAGATTTCCTCCACCTTGAACTCACGCAATAGTTGTTCATTCATAGATGGAGATATTCTTGAGGAAACTCCTTCATAGGTATTATCATCATCCCTCTGTCGAGAACTAGTAAATAATTCCTTAAAATAGCTGACTACTGTCTTCATCATCTCATCTTCCTCAGTAATAACCAAACCATCCTCACATCTGAGTCTCATGATCTTATTCATGCGGTGTTTGTTAGAAGTAAGACTGTGGAAAAAATTCGTATTACGATCCTCATTCTTAAGCCAATTAGATCGGGCATTTTGTTCCCAATACATTTCGATTTTATCTATTTCCAGATTAAGATCTAGCTTAGCTTCAATAATTTCCTCCAAGGTCTCGTTATTCGGAGGGGCGTTGTAAAGAGCATTCAATCTGCTATTAAGATAAATCATTTTACCATCTTTCTCCCTTTTAATCCTCATTGCCCATCTACTAAGACCTTCGCCAATAGCATGGAGACGCTCCGGAACATTAAGATGCTTATTCAATTCCCACAAAAGCTCAACTTCAGCATAACATGACTCTTCCGATAACCACATTTTTTCAAATCGGAAATCCCGATTCTTAACTACATATTTATCATTAGCAGAAAAATTAGAATTTAGGAAAATAGGACAATGATCCGAAGTCGAATTTGGTAAATGAACAAGCTTATAATTAGAGAAAAAATTATACCATTGGAGATTCGCAACTCCTCTATCTAATCTTTCTCGAATATTGGTAGACTCAAAATTCCCCCTTTCCCAAGTATACCAACGACATTGGTAACCAAGATCCGTGAGTCCACAATAATCCAAAGCATCTCTGAAAGCTTCGATTTGTTTTTCCTCTCTAAGTCTTCCTCCATATTTTTCTTGATTAAATAAGATTTCATTAAAATCACCCAACACGACCCATGCTTCGAAAAATTATGACTGAGGTTTCCAAGCAGATTTTAAGAACCAATTCTGTCTCTAACATCAGGAGCTCCGTAAAACCCGATAAGACACTAATCTGGTCTATTGTTGTTATTAATGACCATAGCATCAATACAACTGTCATTATAACCCAATAGTCAAATATCAACCTCATTAGTCCAACTAATAGAAAGACCACCCCTAGTACCATTGGTCGCAACCTCAATTCCATTCTTATACTCGAACTTTCTCCTTATTCTTTCCATTCTACTTCTATCAACTTTAGTTTCCATAAAGAAAAAAATATGGGGACAATATTCTTTCAGCAAATGCTAAACACGTCGGACCGACCGTGGATTCCCTAGTCCACGGACGTTCCAGCTTAAAATTTTCATAATATTCGTCTGACCCGCTAAGTAGGTTCAGCCGATTTCTCATTTTGATAAAAGTTCGTCCATTCCCTATGCCTTTCAGAAGAATCGCTTTGAATTGCAACTTCCTGCACAAAATTGGGCCTCAATCTTTTTTTCCTTCATTGACAAGAATAGGCCATTCCTTATTCATTGCTCCATCGTCCATAAAATCCTCTTTACTTAGGGGAAAAAAGACTTACCCATCAAGTTTAACCCCAAATTTTTTTCATAAATGCACATCAAATTAGGAATATGTTGGTTCCTAAAATCGCTCCCTGAATTTGATCCTGATGCCCCTGCCATTACTCCCCAATTTGTAACGAAATCCTTAAGCCAAGGACTCCCACCTACCATCGCTCGCCGAGGAAGAGCTCTTAACGAAATATCCCATCCCATCGGTAAATCTTTACTCCCATGATACATTCGAATCGGACAGAAGCTTTTTCCATGTCCTAGACGTCCACATAAGAAACAGAAAGTTGTTAACTTTTTATATTTAAAACTGACACAAAATTCTTTCGATTTAACAACCAGTAATTGCTTCATTCACTTCAAAGGTTTTCGGACATCCACTTGCACTCTAATTCTCATAATATTTCGTAGACCTGCTGTAATGGCTTTTGTATCATACTTTATGAAAGAATCTATAAAGTCACCAAACTGTCTTGCAATATTTTCTGAATACAGACCTGAAGGTAGATCATGGATCTGAACCCAGAAATTGGCGTTATTGAGAGGCACTTCCAGCGTGTCTTCCCCTTCTTTTAACATAAAGATGATGAACAAATGATTGTTGAAGGTCTATGGTGACCCTTTAACCACTCTATCTCTGTCCACTTCACAAAAGAAACGAAAAAGAATTCTTTTTTCACCAATGTCAGTAATAGAAACCCCTCCTATAGGATACCAGAGATTGGCCATCACCGTGCGCATAGATTCGAAATTGATAGTCGTTGCTGTAAAGAAACAACCGATTAAACAAAAATTAATGGCCTGCTCCGTTAAGTTTTCTTCTATTTCAATCTCCCACAACTCTTTATCTCCACTCTCCTCTTCCTCTTCGATTCGTAAACTTGCTAAGATGTTCTCCATATCTTCGCAAAAGGAACCAAAACACAAAAAGATGACAGAAAACTTCCTAAAAAACCTAAGAACAGAAAAGCTACACTACGGGCATACAGAGAAAAGCCACACTACGGGCATACTTTTTAGGAATAAAATGTTTGTTTTTTCTAAATTAGTTTATTTTTAAGTGAAATCCAAAATATTTCATTAGTTTTAATTAAATAAGAAAAAGAAGTCAAATAAATTATGGAGGGATTCACTTATATATAATGTAAAAATTAAAATAATTTTACACACTTTCGTAATTATTTATATAATTGATATTTTAACCATTATATTTAATTTGTTGATTATATATTAATATATAGAGTATTTTTTATTGGGGTAAACTACACTCATGGTCACTTTTGTTTACCTCAAGTTACATTTTAGTCATTTATGTTTGAAATATCACGTTTTAGTCACTTACGTTATCGTGTTGTAAAATTTTAGACACTGACGTGGCATGTTAAATCATCATTTCAAACAATAATTTTAGGGTAAATTATACAATTGATCCCCATATTTCTTTTCATTTTGGCCAATTTAATTTTTTTCTTTTATAATATTTTAACTTTTCTTTTTTTTTTCTTTATTTTCCATTCTCTTTTATTTTTCCTTCTACTTTCCTACCTTCTCAATTTCTTTTAACATATTAGGAAGTCGAATTGGCAGTGAAGAAAGAAGCATGGTATGGGTTTTGGTTATAGGTAATGTTGGCTTTCGACTTCTCTTCACTGCCAATTCAACTTCTTAGTATGATAAAAGAAATTGAGAAGGTAGGAAAACAGAGGGAGAAATAGAAGAGAATGAAAAAAAGAAAGGAAAGTTTAAAGAACATAAAAGAAAAAATTAAATTGCTCAAAAGGGTCCAATTGTATAATTTAACCTAAAATTTTTGTTTGAAAAGATAATTTAACATATCACGTCAGCTTATCATTACATCGTTAATGACAATTAATGGCTCAGTAACTAAGTGACTAAAACATAACATTTCAAATATAAATGATTAAAATGTAATTTGAAGTAAAGAAAAGTGACCATGGGTATAATTTACTCTTTTTATTTTTATTGATACGATAGAGATATATTGTAAAGGTGCTAGTGGTCCATCTTCTACAACTTTTCTATTTGATTGATTATCACTTTGAGAATCTGCTTTCTCGATTGTTGGACAATGACTGTATAAGCAGAACAATTTTCATTTAAAATAGAATTTTAATTCACAAATAATATTATTCTGATTTTAATTGATTGCCATTTAAAAATATCAAATTCAGCATTTGGAATTAAGGTGTATGTATATAATTTAGTAGGTAACTCATAGGAGAGATGGTTAAGGACAATTTCATTTTTGCTCCTCCCAAATGATAAAGCCAAAAAATTGATAATCCTCACAATAATTTTATTTATATCAAATAATACATGCAAATGAAATAATAATGTGGAAACCAGAACCTTTTAAACTCTAAAAAAAATTTAAATCTAAAGAATCAACGCCGATCCAATAACCAAACTCGCTATTAGAACAACGAACCCCACTTCGTAACCAGATTTTGAACCCGACTCATCATTAACCGCTGGACCCTCCCCACTCTCCGGCAACGAGCCCACTGGATTCGCCATCGACGGGCTACTGGTCGATGGGAAAATTGCAGGACTCTCCGCTGGCGTCGTTGAACTAGAAGGAATGTTAGCAGAAGACTCGGGAGTTCCAACCGGACCTTCCACAACAGGTGGAGCCCCGACTGGAGTCATGGACGGAGGAGAACTTGCCGTTGGTGGTGGAGTCGCTAGGGATTGAGCCGGGGGGCTAGAAGAAGCAGGCGGAGTGGCAGTAGGAGATTGAGAAGGTGTGGGCATAGCAGTGGGAGTTGTTGCAGGCGGAGGCGATATTATCGATGGGGAACTGGCAGGAGTTGCCGACGGAGGTGATGATGAAGGAGATTTAGAAGGTGATGTCATTGGAGGACTTGAAGAAGTGGTCGGAGGTTTCGCCAGAGACACAGGAGTTGTCTTTGGCGATGGAGAAGGTGCATTATCGGCTTTTACTAGGATGCCAGTAACAGAAATAAAGAGAACACAAATAGAAACATGGATGAGTCTATTCATCTTTGCTTTCTAAATTCTTCTCTATTTGCTTTGATGATTGATGATTTTCTGTTTTTAAAAATGGAAAAGGAGAAAGTGAGAAATTTATAAAAGTAGGCTTTCAGAATTTGAAAATGTCAAGTAACAGGTTAAAGGATTTGATTAGGATAAATACAGAAATTTTGACTGTTGGGAGTGTATTTCAAAAAGTTGTTTCTACTAAAATAGCCGTTAACTCTAATTTGGTCGCCTTAGGGTATCAGAAAAGTAGACCCGATTCCAAAAATCTATAAGCTGTTCATGTATTGTATTCTTTAAAATTTATTATTTAATTCATATTCATATATATTTTGAAATATTACCAAATACTATTAAAAAATAATAATTTATAGGATAAATTACACAAATAGCCACTTAACTATAATAATAAAAAAATTCATTTTTAGTATCTAAAATAAAAAGTTCGCAATTTAAACACTCGTATTGCATAGTTCAATCATTTTGGTCACTCATGTTAAAATCACAAATGGCAAACTAACGTGTCAACTACAAAAATTAGTATAATAATAAATTTAACCCTTAACATTTACACATTATATCGATTTAATCATAATTTTAAAATATTAACTCTTAAAAAGTTATAAATATTCTTAATTTGATTCTAATTTTAAAATTTTTAAAAAAATATATAAAAATACATAAATATTTTTAAAATATATAATAAATTTAAATTTTATATTAATATTAAATAAACATATTTATATTAATATTAAATAAAATAAAAATCCCCACCCCTTCCCCCACCACTGTCTCCATCCCTCCCACCACCGTCCCTCTCCAAAAGTATATACATACTAAAAGTTTTAAGATACTTCTCTATAACCCTCCTCAACGCATTCAACGAAAACAGGTGACAGAAAATCAACTTGTGAAACCAAACTAATACAACTGCTAGAGGTCAAATACACAATATGACAAACAGATATTTTATATTGCTCTACCAATGACCACTCATCCCCATGAACGGTTTACAATGTTTCTCCCTTAACGAGGAATTCACTCTGCATGAACCAATTGGTATCCTTCAGTCATGTAGTTGTACATCTTATTGGTATCCTTCAGTTATGTATGTTACATCTTTACTGTAGAATGTTTTATATTATGTTATTTTTATATATTATGTAATTTATAATATAAATAAAAAATATTAAAAATAATACAAATGGACCTAAAACAAGTTTGGGTTAACTTGGACAAAATTTTAGTTTTATATTTCGGATTGGACCGAGCTTGATAAACACAGAAGTGTTACTATTATACATAGACCCAACTGAAACTCAGTCCGATCCAACCCATAAAGATCTGTAGTTGTAATTAAACTTAAGAATTAATGATATAAAATAAAAAATAAGATATAAAAATTTGTTTATTGCGTTATATCTAAAGAGTAATTCACTCAAAATCTCCTTATATGGAGACTTCCTCCTTTAAAGAATTTTGCCTTTAAAGCTTAATTATAAATAAAACATTTTGATCACAATAATTTGCATTGAAATAATTTCCGGATTTGTTAACCTTATAATCTATGTGTATATTACCACCTGAATCTGTTGTTGTGGTATCTATCGTTTGAATCACTTACAATATTTTTATTTCTTAATTCAATTACATTAATTTTTATTTAACTTGCTTCAAAAAATTATCAAAATGTGCCTTTTAAATATATAAAATTTAAAAGTAAAATTGAGTTGCATAGAAAATTTGCAAATGTCACATTATTTAACCCAAATTAAGTAATTTATAAATATTAAAATCATAATAACTAGAGCAGAGGGCAGCTCAAAATCATCACAGAAATATAATCCTAGTGTTTTATTCTTCTACTGGAAACCGAACTATAACTAAAATCTCTACGCTGCGGATCTCAAATCCAAGGGCCCAAAACTGCCTCTTCCTTCCTTTCACCGTACACGTGTTATTGAGTGACTAGTGGGCCCTATCATAACTAGCTTCTCTTAAAGCTTACACGTGTACCCTATGATGACCTAACTGGGCCAACCCAATTTGGAGTAGGCTCAAATTTAACAAACCCGAAATTACTATCAAATTCATAAGAAAATCATACACGTGTCAGTGATAGTGACAGATGGGAAACTACTTCGGCCTACCCAAATTATTCGGAGGCCCACCTTTACCCAACCCACTACCCATATGATGAAACCCAGTAGAACCATACACGTGTCCTTGATGCTGATGTACCATCATCCCATACACCCCACCACCACCACCACCACCACCACTAGCAGCAACAAGAGGCGCGTCTTTATCACGTGCAACCGTGGTCTTCTCGCCTTCCATCTCCCTAAACCGCTGCAAGTAAACCTTCAAGGGCTCAACGTAGTCTTCAAAGCCTAAGGTGGTCATGGCCCACAAGAGATCATCACCGTTGATGGTCTTCCTCTTCTCCTTTTGACACTTGTCAGACGCTTCTCCGGTGATGAAGCTGATGAACTCCGATACACATTCCTGCACCGTTTCCTTAGCTTCCTTGGATATCTTGGCGTTAGCAGGCAAAGCCTTTTTCATGATCCTGCCAACGTTAGCAATAGGCAGGAACCTGTCCTGCTCTTTCGGGGAAAAAAGATGGTTATTGTTGCCTGCTGCGTTTGAAGCGTTGTTTTGAGCTCCTCCTGATTCACTGTCTGAATCCGCCATGGCTGGATCGTTTTTGGATGGTGAGCAAAGGTCTATAATGGGTTTCTTTTCTCTTTTTTTTTTTTTTGCAGTGATAAAGAGGAACTTGAGTTGAATATATATATTATATATACTAGTACTAGTACTAGGTTTTCAGTTTCCTCTCTTTTGGTAGGGTTTTTATGGTTGACAAAAGCGAAGCTTGTTTTAATGGAAGATGCTGAGGACCAAAGAAAGAATATATATATATTTGAGTTCTTCAAATATCCTTTTCCCGAAAGAACACTTGACCTTATAGACAGATTTGGTACTTTGATACTGAAAAAACAGTGAAAGGGAAAAGGTGGATATATATGGAACTTTTATATATAGAGAATGTAAATAGAAAAAAAATTAGTATACAAAATGGTAGTAAAAAGGTTTGAGGAATAAAAGAAATTTAATGTCATATGAAATAAAAATTAGTAATAATGATTATTTAAATTCAAAGTGAAATTGATGTATATTTTTATATTATGCTTGGACTGAGAAATGATTCAAGCTTATTTTAGATAGAAAAATATTACAGAAAGTCAGTCATCAAGTTCCAAATATAAAATGTTTATGTTTGAAAATAAACATCCAAATAAATAGGATATATATATAGGATAATTATTTTATTTATTATAAGATAAGATAATTATCCATGTATATTTTTTTAAAATATCTAGTGTTTTTTCATTTTATATTGTAGTATAAATATAATTAGATTACACAGTTATTGAAATATTATATAATAAATATATTTATAAAAATTGGATATGCAAATTAGGTTTTATTTGAAAAAAAATAATGCAAATTAGGTTTTAGTTGAAGTAAAGTTAAAACATTAAAGTTTATGGTGTAATTTGTATTTTTTTCCAGATTTGTATAAAAAATTAAAATGAAAAAATATTTTAAAATAATATTTATTACTTTATAAAAAAATATTTTTTATATAATTTATTAATGATTTGGTTAATGAATAATACCAACTCAATCAAACTCTTAAATACTTATGATACAAGTGAAAAATTGTATCATATAACAAATATTTTTGCAAACATTGATATACAAACAAACAAATTGGTATTTTTTTATTAAAAATTATAAAAAGATAAAAATATCCCTAAAATAATATTATTTCAATCATTATTCAACTAAATTGGTGTTTGGTAGACTCGTAACACCAACTCATCAATGACTTAATATGTAATTCAAATAAATGATATATTTACTAAATTATGGCACACGTGAGTAAAAAAAATTTGTGTAACGAATATATTTATTATATGTCTATATTACAAATCAAATTATGCTTTATTTGAAATGGTAAAGTTGAGCCTATTATATTCATAGTGCTTTTGGTTCAAATTCCTTCAATTGTAAATTTATATTGATTCATAAAAAAATGAAAAGATGAAAACACTCTTATAATAATATAATTTATATGGTTAAAAAAATAGAGTTTTTGGTAAATTCATAATTGAGTTGACACTCGATTAATGAGTTACACCAATTCAATTAATCCTTTTATATTTACACTATTATTTAAGTTTTTGACTAAGTTAGTGTCACAAGTCACTGGGCACTAACTCGATATGGAAGTACGTAAATGTTCTTCCATAACTATTATTTTAAACATACCATATGTATTTTTTTTTCCGCGCGTGATAAGATTTTGAGTGTATATAGAGTTGTGTATAAAAAGAAAAGATATATATATATATATATATAGTATATAGATAGGTGGTTGGTGTGGTAGAGCTAGAATATTGATTTTGGGGGGCAAGCTAAAATTAGAAGTGTTATGTATCAGACGATTTAAGCATATAAGCAATCGAATCAAAAGAAATAGTATTCCAACATACCACTCTATTTAAACATATAAAAAAATATATTTAAAAGAAGCAGTATTCCAACAATTAAGACGAAATATATATCATTTGACTAAGTTAACCATTTTTTTATTCGTTTTTCACATGAATGCTCACTACTTCACAAGCTATCATTTGACATAATTTTAAATAAAGTTACCAAGGTTTTTTTCCTCCCCTTCACTTTGGTTGTAACTTACTATAATATTATTATCTAACAATTTTTTTTTTACATTTCTAACAATTTAGAAATCGTCTCCTAATCATTTTACATAAAAAACATACACATTTCACTTAATTTTATAAGCTTCCAAGTTCCATCAATATCCTTTAATGGCAACTTTTAATATACTTGATAAAACAAAAAACTATTGATACATATATGTAAAATAAGTTTAAAATATTCAAAATCTATTAAAAGTTTGAAGAAAAACATATTTTATATTTCAAATTTGGAGGAAAAAATGATAAAGAAATTTTTTTTTCCCTTTCCTTGCTAAGCACCAATACAAAGACGAAAGATAATAAAAGTCTCTTCATCTTTTCTTTATATATTATTATTATTATATTACTTATAAAATATTATTAAGCTTCTTTAAGAAGATTTTCACTTTATTTTTTTTAAGAATAAATTTTTTAATATTATTTTTAATTCTATAAAAATATTGGAGGGGCTTTCTTATATTTTTAAGAAATCTATAATATATATACAAAGAGGAAAATTACAAAATTCTTAAACTTTGGAGGGTCTACTTATATTTTTGGGAGAGTGATGGTGTAAATTTACAAAGGATTAAGTTGGAAAAAAATAAACTGGCCCCCTGGGCTGGGTGGTTGGCTCTGGGTCGTTCTTTTCTGATAAGAGTGTTGTTTCCACAGGTAAAATCTAAGCCCTAGATTAGTTTCCAGAGTATGACTCCAACGTGATTAGCGTGGACTTTTCCTTTTCAATCAAAGCACTTAAAAGTAATTATGTCCAAAATATCTTTGGGTATTGGAATAATTAGGTAAGTAATAAAGATAAAAGACAAATTACTAAATTATAATTAAGCAGAATAGTTAAACTTTCCCGCAAAAGTCATTATTGTTTGTTGCAAGACAGTTAAAAAATATCTAAGATGACAACCAAATTATTATTAAATACAATTTTGAGTGTTTTGATTTTGACTTTTTATCACATTATTACATATGTCAGCTTTAAGCATATTCTTAATTTCACATTTAGAAAATAGCATAATAATTTTTTTTGACTTTCAATTTTATAAAAAATTATTTTAATTATTTATTTCTTTTAATTTTTAAATTTATATTTTTTGTCAATAAAAGATTAATATTTTTTTTTAATTTTATTGATGTGATATATATGTGGATTGCTACATGGATGGCATGTCAACATTAAATTTAAATTTAAATTTTTTTAAAATTTAAAAAATTAATTAAATGATGATGTGTCATCCACGTGGCAACCATGTTTATGCCATGTCAATAAAGGTAAAAAAAATTAACTTTTCTATTCATTTTAGGATAATTTGAGAAAAAATACAAGTTCATAAGCTAAAAGAGACGAAAAATTAAATAAAGGACTAAAATGAGATTTTTTGTAAAGCTGAAAGGTCAAAAAAGTCATTTTTAAGATGGTAAATTTATAGATAGTTAAGAATAATATTTCATATTGGAGTTTTGATAAATCCTAGTTAGTTATTTATAATAACATTGTATTAAGTGTCAAATGTTGAGATATTATTATATAATAATTATAATTTGTTAAAGAGTGTCATTGGAGTATTCTTATTAGTATTATATTAAAATGTTTTTTATGAATGCACTAAAAAATTATGAGAATAATAAAAATAATATGTTAAGTAGGCATAAGATAAATAGTCCCTCCTTAACAAGACTCTATACCATTAATAAGAAATGATAAATCAATTGAATGCTACATCTCATTGTATTGTATTGATGAAAAAAGGACTTTATAATATAATAATCTAAAAAAAAAATTAGTTTGAGGACAGTTGGTGTTCTTGTTTTGTTTTGGGTACAAGGACAGTTGTTTATTATATATCATATTAAGTAAGCATTTCATGTACTCAAAGGAGTTTATTTCCTGTTAGTACTAATAATATTTATAGAAAATTTGAACTTTGAAATGCTTTGTTGTTTTCTAATTTTCTTCTTAATATATTATACTTGTGGGGGCTTCCTACCTTTTATTTAAAACCCATTTCATAAATAATGTTTTTAAGCCTAGGATGTGTAATTCATAACAAATTTATTTTATTAGGGTAAATTACTCATTCAATTTTTTTTATTTTAAACATATGAAATAAAAGATTTATAAGTTAATCATTTACGTTACATAGTTCGATTATTTTAGTCACTTTTGTTAAAATCACAAACGGTAGATTGCTGTGCCAATTAAAAAAATAATATAATAATAAATTTAGCCATCAACTTTTACATATTATATCGATTTAGTCATAATTTTTTAAAATTAACCCTCAAAATTTATAAATATTCTCAATTTGATCCTAATACTAAAAAATTTAAAAAAATATATAAAAATACATAAATATTTTTTTAAAAATATATAATAATAAATTTAAATTTTATACTAATATTTATATTAATATTATATTAAAAAATTCCCCCACCCCACCCAGTCCCTCTCCCTTTCCCCACCATCATCTTTGTCCTCCCCTCCACCGTCCCTCTCCCCACTGGTTCTCCAAGAGAGACAATGGTGGAGGAGGGAGAGGGATGGTGGTGGGGGAAAGGGAAAGGGACGGGGGATGGTGGTGGGGGAGAGAAAATTTTATTTTATTTAATATTAAATTATTAATATAAAATTAAAATTTAGATTTATTATTATATATTTTAAAATATTATGTATTTATATATATTTAAAATTTTTTAGAATTAGGATCAAATTGAGAACATTTGTAAATTTTGAGGGCTAATTTTTTAAAATTATGACTAAATTGATATAATATGTAAAAGTTGAGGGCTAAATTTGTTATTATACTAATTTTTTTAACTGCCATATCAACTTGCCGTTTGTGATTTTAAATGGAGTGATCAAAATGATCGAATTATATAATGTGGGTGCTTAAATTGTAAACTTTTATTTTGGATGCCTAAAATGAAAATTTTTGAGAGTTGGGTCACTGTCTATGTAGTTTACCCCTTTTATTATTGGTATTCCACAAAAGCATGCACTATCTGCTTTGAATTTTGATTATTTAAGCTTTTATTTATAGACTTCTCAAGTTGATAACTAAGGATAGTCCGTGAGTGCTCCAATAATTAGTGGGGGAATCAACTTTGCATTAACTCCAAATTTGCTTTAATTTGTTTAGCCTTAAATTAATCATATAACCATGATTTGAGACTTGCACCTTCAATACATCAATCTGGATGCATATATGATATCCACAAAAGAAAAAGGATACCGGGGTTTGCATTACAGAGGAAAATTTCTACAAAATTTGTTAATGGTTCTACAAAAAGGCTACCTCGTATTTAATTAAATGCCAAGAATTGCTAAGAAAAGCAACTTAGAATAAATTACAACCTAACCTACCAAGATACAACTAAAAAGTACATATTGGCACAAGATAGAGACAACTATACTTACTTCCATGGTGTTGTTTCCCTTTCCTTGTTGTAGGTCAGGCTTCAAGCTCTTGACCAGCAGACTGGGCTCCATCTTTCTCACCATCCTCTTCTCCATCTTCATCATCTGCTAGTTTGGTAAGCTCTTCCTGAATCATCAGCTTTGTAGATAACTTCCTCGGGGTGAGGTCAGTATCAAACCTTTGCACTGAAACGTACAAACTCTCCATTAGGATATATGCATAGAAGATAATTCTGCAGCCTCAAGAGTGAGGCACTCAGTCCCGAACAACCTTTCGTATTCCGAGTCAAGGTTCCATCAGAGTCTAGAAATAAAAACTCAGAACACAAACCATTGCCAAGACTTCCTTATCAGAAGACATTATGATATTAATCAATGAAGATGGTTTCCATGATTGGTTTTTGTAATTTGATACTGGATGCAAGGTATGTTACCATATTACTTCCTTGGAAGTGCGAAACAAACGGTTTAAAATTCCAAAGTTTTGCCAGAAATGCAACATATTTAACGTATGTTACTAAGATGTATCGTTTATCTTCAGAATTTCATACAAGTGAAAAGAATTCATTTCTTGGTGCAAAAAAAAAAAATATACGAAGCATACCAAGTAGCTTCAGAATGTCAGTAAACGTCACCTACAGAACAAATTAATACAACTTATGTCAGCAAGAATATTAGAATCAACATCTACAAGGAAATGAAAACATGAGCGTAAAATTTTAAATCCTTTAAGCAAAAGAAATTGCAATTGCATATATCTAGGTAAAAGTTGTCAAGATCACACCAGAAGCTGAATGAACTTCATAATACTTTCTCTATTCATTAATGTGAGAGTACAAGTCTTTAATAGATGGAAGAGAATGAGAATAGCACTAACTAACTTGACAGTTAACAACTGCTTTAGCTAACTAACTAACTTCTAACTCCTTAACACTAACAAAACTCAAAAGCACTTGAGATTCTTATGTCTTATCTGAAATAAAATTGACCAAAAAAGGATCAAGGATAGCGTGTTTCAGAAAACTTAGTAGCAAAAGTAATGTCATTGTTATAATCATTTCCGAAACTGCAAAGCAATGGAAAAGACTTAGCTGATTACCGTACTGGCAATTGGAAGCAGAGAGGGAGTGTACGACAATCTCACTGCATGTAAATATTTTACTAATCAATCTAATATGTTTATGCATAAAGATAATAAATAAATTGAACATCAATAGCAGCACTGTACTCAATGAACCAGCTAAGTATGTTCTTATTCATGATTACATTAACAGACCAATTAATTATGGTCCTCAGACGTTGTCCTTTCCAATCAATGGAGGTGCTGGATATGACAATAATTTTCGTGCTGACCTATTTAGCAAGGAACAAAGTCCTGATAGCCCGACTTTCTAATTTACAACCAGAATACCAGAATAAAGTTTGATGTCAGGACCAGACTCATGCTATTACAAAATGTTATGTAACTGATTCAGCCATTATAGGTACTAAATTTATAGCAGATCTTACCGTATTGAAGTCAACTTCCTTAAGAATCCCACAAATTGTAGTCCTTAGTTCATAATCACTAGGTTTAACTTTCCTCTTTTTAGCTTTGTCCTTTCCCTTTGCAACCATTTTGCCTTAATAGCACTATACACTCATAACCCAAAAGTTTGTCTTACAAAATTTGCCACAAGAAACAAGCATATACATATAAAATGATAATGACTTTTACATCCATATATCTAACGATTTAATGGAAACTAATAGTTCTTTAAACATGATAAACACACTTGACAGGTCTAAAAGCACTGCAATGGTTGTTGAAATATTATATTTTGTTAGGGTTGTGTGACCTAAATTCTAAGAGTTTCCTTGCAAGTCAAGCTAAATAAAAATATATTTTCTTTCTAGAATATTTAGTGTTTATTAATATGTTATATTTAGCATTTATTAGCATAGTTTATTTGACTTACTAATTTAGTCTATAAATAGGCTCTTTTACAACCTTAGAAAAACACACCTATTAGATATTAGAACTCATAACACATTTAGAGAATTTTGAATTTACGTTTTGGGGGTTCTTTGTTTTCGGGTTTTCGGGGTTTAGTTTTTATCTCCATCTTTTGTACTTTTTATTCTATTGCCATTATAGTAAAATTATTTTTGCCCGTGGTTTTTTTATCCTCTTTGGAAGGGTTTTTTCCACGTTAAATTTGTATATTCAATTTCTCAATTTATTCCGCTATTTTTTTCTTATTGCTTAATCGGGTTGATCCTAACAAGTGGTATCAGAGCTAATTCAATTTTTATAGATCAGCTCGTTCAGAGATGGCAACAACAAGGTTTGAAATTGAGAAGTTCGATGGTGAGACAAATTTCAATCTATGGCAAGTTTGGATGATGGCAATTCTAGTTCAAACAGGCTTGAAAAAAGTTGTTACCGGGAAAAAGCCTGAGAATCTAAATTAAATAGAATGGGAAGAACTTGATGAAAAGGCTTTGTCTACAGTCCAGTTGTGCCTCGCGAATACGGTATTGCAGGAGGTATTGAGGTATTGATAGAGAAGACCTTATCCGCCTTATGGAAAAGGTTAGAAACTCTTTATGCGACTAAGTATTTAGCTAACCGTTTAGTGTTGAAACAACGTCTATTTACGTTTCGCATGAACGAAGGTGTGCTTCTTAAAAATCACATATGTCAATTCATTACTCTTTTAAATGATTTAAAGAATGTTGAGGTTCAGATTGACGATGAAGATTAGGCTATGCTATTATTGTGCTCTTTACCCCTTTCATACAAGTCTTTTAGGGAGACCCTGATTTATGACAGAAACAAACTCTCGTTCGAAGATGTGAAGGGTCATTTGTTGAGTAGAGACAAACTAGACAATGAGTTTGGTTTGGATAGTAAGGCAGATAGGTAAGCTTCCGTTTTGGTAGCATCAAAGAAACGAGACAAAATGTGTCACTATTGTAAAAAGTTAGGTCACATCAAAGTAAATTGTTATAAACTGCAAAATAAAAGAGTTGCTGAGAGTAACGAAGAAGATGTAGTTGGTGCTAATTTGGCCGATGAAGGTGGTGATGATTTCTTGTAGTGTGTCAACAAGTGATAACTCCAAGCTCACGTCCGAGTGGATCCTAGAATCGAGATGTTCTTTCTACATGTGTCCCAATAGAGAATGGTTCTCCACATACAGTTCAGTTGAAGGTGGAGTTGTACGTATGGGAAACGATTCATCCAGTAAGGTAATTGGTATTGGTACTGTTAAAATTAGGATACACGATGGGACGATTAGGACACTCTCAAATGTCATGTATGTACCTGATTTACGAAAGAATCTCATCTCCTTGAGTATTTTAGATTTGAAAGGATGTAGAATCAACATCGAGTCGAGCGGTATTAAAGTATCTCGTGGAGCTCTCATTTTGTTAAAAGGTAAAAGAATTGGCATTTTTTATATTCTGGAAGGATCTACAGTGACCGGTGAAATCGGATGTCCCTCGTCCGTTACGGAGTCAAAGTCAACTCGTTTGGAGCGGAGGCAACTTGGTCATAGGAGGGAAAAATGTATGACTGTTTCATTGAAGAGAGATTCTATTTTGGATATAGGTTTTGAAAAGTTAGGGCACTGTATTCGTGAAAATTAGACCTGGGTTAGTTTTTGATTTGGCAGTGCACAAGTCAAAGGCTAGAAGTCTTCCAGCTTCTAAGCATAGATTTGACTCAGTTAATTCCCTGCATAGTTCAAGGTAGGCCCGTGGCGGGCTTTGGCAAAGATGGCGTTGAAAGAATTCGTGTCAAGGTGGAGATTTTAGAGTTGTGTGACCCAAATTCTAAGAGATTGTTTGCAAGTCAAGTTAAACAAAAATATATTTTCTTTCTAGAATATTTAGTATTTATTAGTATAATATATTTAATATTTATTAGCATAGTTTATTTGACTTACTAATTTAGCCTATAAATAGGCTATTTTACAATCTTAGAAAAACACACCCATTAGATATTAGAACTCATAACACATTTAGATAATTTTGTGTTTACGTTTTGAGAGTTCTTTGTTTTCGGGTTTTCGCGATTTAGTTTTTATCTCCATATTTTGTACTTTTCGTTCTTTTGCCATTATAGTAAAATTATCTTTGCCCGTGGTTTTTTTATCCTCTTTGGAGGGGTTTTTTCCACGTTAAATTTGTGTGTTCAATTTCTCAATTTATTCAGCTATTTTTTTTACTTGTTGCTTAATTGGGTTGATCCTAACATATTTCTAATGTCAACAAGTAGAAACTAAAACCTTTGTAGATTGGTTTGATTTGGTCACAGACTTGGCAGCCCTTTTCAACTTTCTACTCTTATTAGACTGATAACAAACAGAAACTATATCTTAGAAAATGTGTAAAAATTGAAAGTTAGCAAAAGCTGCAGTTAAAGTTCAAGACCTTGTCTTTCACAGTAAGTAGAACGACAATTGTAGCATGAGGGGCCTCTAAAAAGTCTATCAGCTTTGCAATGATATCTTTCTGTAAGTCCATTTTACACTTATTAACAACTATTATAGATGCTCAACTGCTTTAGTATCAAATTAGCATTATGTTAATGCTAGTGAAAGTAGTATTAACAAATCCTCGTACAAATGACAATGCAGTACAAATTGCATCACCAAATCAGAGTTCATGAAAACCACAAAATTCACCCCTTAGCCTTCTATTGAAGCACAACCCCAGTAGCAGGATCGAATTCGATACAACTATTGTGTTCTTAGATAGGAATAGGGATAAAAAAATTCTCAGAACTTTCCTAACTATAAAAACTAATCACAGAAATGAGGTTTCTCTACAGAAAACATTTAAAACAACAAAAAGTTGACTTTCTAAAGAAAAGAAAAGGAATGAAAAGATTACTCAGATATGTAACTTTAAATACATATACAGACTTGCCTCCATTTTACTGCATTCTATGTACGAAACAGAACGACATTCATAGCCTATACATTTTGGCTTTTATTGATCAATTTGCATGAATGTTAAGTAGCTATCATTAAGAAAAAGTTCTTCATGAATCAAAGAAATAGAATGGTCATCATTTCTTTGACATGTGGACATAATTAAAACACAAATTACAGTAATAATCAACAAACTTTCCTCGCAGTAGCCCTTGTACTTGGTATGTCGAGCATGTCACAAAACTCCAGCAATTTCTCTTTTACTTTAGTTTTTTGCTTCTCCTGTAATTATCACAAATTAGTATTATTTAATATCAACCGATAAGCTAGTTAACCATACATCTGGCTTAAACTATAAGATACTACAAACATCTAATAGGTTAAACGTTAAAGCCCATAAGTGAAATTCTTACAAAACAATCAATTATGTACAAAAGAAATTTAGCTTCTTAATTTAACCCTCTCACCTCATTTTCAAGCCACACAAAACTAGAAAAATGAGATATATTGCACTTAACCTGAACAGCTTGCAAAAACCAGGAATATAAGTCCCATAAACAGAAAACAAATTAAGCAATGTACTTCTACAGCAATTGAAAACCATCCAAGAAGAGCTTCTTTGCAAAGACACATGGCCATGCTCATGCACACATGTATACTAGAAATTCCATTTAGGTGTTCTTGTAAGTTTGGTATGCCTTGTAAAGTGAAACATGGAAAATCCTGGACATAAACAGATAAAAACTTTGACAGCTATCAAATTACCTTTTCTCTCCTTCCAAAGAGAATTGTATGTAGTCTGAGAGTGTCATCAAGCGTCCTTCTAGACAACTTGAAAGTCCCTGCAGAAGATGACATAGCAGATGTCATTTACTTGCATAATAGTCCTGAGCTAATATCAAAGATCTATAACATAATTAAGGTAAAGAAACAAAATTAAACAAGAAACAACATCCTGAACTACATTTGGATTTACAACAATAACATCAAATAAACCTATTGTAGGTTATTAGCCATGTAAAGAATACAAGATATAAAACAAGTAATATTACTGACACAAGAAAAAAGAACACACCATTAGGAATAGGTTTAAGTACAGTACCACGGCCCTGCAAATGCTAAAGTAACTTATTAATTCATATGGACCATCAAAATACTGAACTTACGAATCTAAATCATTATTTGAAAAAAAAAAGATAGCCAATGAGAAAACCTTTTTGATTTGGAATTCCCTAGAAGCATCTTTGTCAATAAATGCAACCAGTCTTTCAACAGATTTATGTTCACGCACAGGGCGATCTTTGAGAGGAGTTCTTTGTTTTGTCTCCTTCTTCCCCCCCTCACCTTTTTTTTATCTTCTCTTTAACCTTCTCCCCAGAGTTTTGAACTTTCTTACGCTTCTTAGATAAATCTTATTTACCCAGATAAGCTTTATTCATATTATAGGAATATTTTTATTTTATCTTTTAATGGTTTATTAGAATAAAGGAACTATTTTCCCAATTAGGATTAGGGCTTTTTTCTCTATTTAAGTTCAGTTCATTAGTTAATAATAATAGAACAGTTTTATTAAAAGCTCTCTTGAAAACTTTCATGGTATCAGAGTTAAGTTAAATCTCTAGTAACATTATGGTTAAAACAACATTCACTAGAGATAAGAGATCCAGCAATCAAACAGAGGTAGAAAGTTTTATCGTTAAAACAACTACCGAGAGTACAATGACTCAAGGGATAGAGGTGTCTCACTTTTCTTTTCAACTGACATCTCACAAGCTGAATGGCAAGAATTATCTGGAATGGTCGCAGTCTGTAAAATTAAAAATTGATAAGCGCGGCAAACTAGGTCATTTAAATGGAGAAGTTGAGCAACCACAGGTGGGCGATCCAAAGATGAGCAAGTGGAGGTAAAAAAATTCTATGATAATTGCTTGGCTTATTAATTCCATGGAAGCATCCATAAGTAAACCTTTTCTTTTTCTTCCAACTGCTAAAGATGTTTGGGACGCTGTGAAAGACACCTATTCAGATTTAAAAAATGCTTCACAGATTTTTGAGTTAAAAATAAAACTTTGGAAAGCTAGGCAAGAGGAAAAAGAAGTTACTTTTTATTATAACGAGATGATGTCTCTTTGGCAAGAACTGAATCAGTGTTATAATGATGAATGGGGGTGTCCCAAAGATAGTGTAAAAGCTATGAAAAAAGAAGAGAATGAAAGCGCTTATTTTTTTCTGGCTGGTTTAAATAAAGAATTTGATGAAGTGAGATCTCGGATCCTAGGGAAAAAACCACTTTCAAAACTTCGTGAGATTTTTTCTGAGGTTAGAAGAGAGGAGACAAGGAGAAAAGTAATGTTAAAGCCAAGGTTTGAAGCTAATGATGATAATTCTGCTCTTGTAACTATTAAAAATAATGATGATAGTGAAAAAGGGAAAAACCCTTGGTGCGATCACTAGAAAAAATATTGGCACATTCGAGAAACGTGTTGGAAGCTCCATGAAAAATCGACAAATGGAAGGAAAAAGAGTGGCAATGGTTGTGGTTCACAATTAGGAGATAGCAGAGCTTTCCAAACAACTAATGGAAATTATGAGGGCCAAAGTTCTCTGGAAAGGGTTTCCATTCACTAAGGAACAATTAGAGCATCTACACAAGTTTTTTTAGTCACCACAATTTTGGATGAATTCTTCTATTCCTAACTCATCCAATAATTCTTCTTCCTCTTTTGCCCAATCAAGTATTGATTTTTCTATTTCTTTTAGTGTCAAGCCTTGTAAAACAAATACGTAGATTGTTGATTCTGGAGCTAGTGATCACATGATTAGTAGTCATTTTCTTTTTTCAACTTACACACATTGCGGAGGAAATAAAAAGATCAAAGTAGCAGATGGGTCCTTCTCGGCAATAACCAGGAAAGACACTGTTAAAATTTCGTCTTCCTTGGTTTTACATGATGTTTTACATATGCCAAATCTAACTTGTAATCTCATATCGGCCAGTAAATTATCCAGTCCACAAATTGTCATGTTATATTTGACTCCTCTATGTGTAAGTTTTAGGATATGGTCTCGGGAAGGATGATTGGCAATGCTAAAGAATTTGGTAGAATTTACTTTCTTGAAGACGACCATCTAAGTCAACCAACAACTACTTTATGTTTAAATTTTGTTTCTGATTTTGATAAGATTATGATTTGGCATTATAGGCTTGGACATCCTAATTTTTACTATTTAAGATATTTGTTACCTAATCTATTTAAAAATAAAAGTCCTTCTTCATATCATTGTGAATTTTGTGAATTGGCTAAACATCATCAGTCATTCTTTCCACCTCAAAAATATAAAGCCTCTAAACATTTTTCGTTGATTCATAGTGATGTTTGGGGACCTTCAAGAGTCTCGACTTTTTTAGAAAAATGTTGGTTTGTCACATTTATTGATGATCATATTTGAATTTGTTGGGTGTTTTTATTAAAAGATAAGTCTGAAGTTAAAAATGTGTTTTAGTCTTTTTATGCTATAGTGAAAACACATTTTGGTGTGAAAATAGAAGTATTTCATACTGACAATGGTAGGTAATTTTTTAGCGACCAATTAGGTGTTTTCTTAATCAAACATGGAATAGTCCACCAAAGTTCTTGTACAAATACACCACAACAAAATAGGATTGCAGAAAGAAAAAACCGACATCTTTTGGAAGTAACTAGAGCCTCGATGTTCACTAGTTAGGTACCACATTATCTTTGGGGTAAAGCTTTGTTAACAACTACATATCATATTAATAGAATGCCCAGTAAAACTCTAAACTATAGAACTTATTTTCGTCTCTTTAAAGATAACTTTCCTAACTCTAATTGATCACAGATTTATCCCTCCGAGTTTTTAGGTGTAGTGTTTTTGTTCATCTTCGCAACTAAGGTAAACTAGATCCTAGAGTAAAAAAAGTGTCTTTGTTGGCTATGCTTCTAATAAAAAAGGGTTACAAATGTTATGATCCAATTAATAGGAAGATTATTGTTACCATGGATGTCACATTTGTTGAAACACAATCTTATTTTGATTTTAATCTTTAGGGAGGGAATTATACTAAGGAAGATTCTATAATTGATCAAGAAAAGATTAGGAATATACAACATAGAGATTCTAATAATGGGGAAGGCCAATTTATGATTAATACAGAAATTAATGATGTTAATGTTAATGAAAAGAAGTATGAAGGTGTAGAGTCTGATCATGAGAATAAAGAACAAACAAATGAGTTAATTGTTTACTTAAGAAGAAATCAAAATCAAGAAAGTGGAATCCACCAGATTCATCATCAAGAATCCGACCCGCAAGATCTTGTCAAAAGTCCAAGTAAAGCTCATAATCCAGCAAATGAATTTTCTGATTAGACATTCCAATTGCCAAAAGAAAATGTGTTAGAAATATTGTCAAATATGCCATGTCTAACTTTGTATCCTATAAAGCCTTGTCTTCGATATTCTCAACCTTTGTTTCGTGTCTCGATACTGTAAAAATACCCAAAAATATGAAAGATGCTTTACAAGTTCTTGAGTAGAATGAGGCTATTTTAGAAGAGATGCGCGCTCTTGAAAAAACAGGTATATTAGAAACAGTGGAATTACCTGCAAGGAAAAAACGGTGGACTGTAAATGGGTGTTCACAACCAAATTCAAAGCAGATGGATCTTTAGATAGATATAAAGCCTGGTTGGTGGCTAAAGGGTACACTCAAACATACGAGATAGAATATCCTGAAACATTTGCTCCAGTAGCCAAATTAAATTCCGTAAGAGTTCTTTTATTAATTTTTGTTAATCTTGATTGGTCTTTACAGCAGCTAGATGTGAAGAATGCTTTCCTAAATGGGAAACTTGAAGAAAAAGTTTACATAGATCCTCCTCTAGGTTTTGAAGAAAAATTTGGAACCTGAGTATGTAAACTCAAGAGATATTTGTATAGCCTAAAGCAGCCTCCTTGAGCTTGGTTTGAACGGTTCACTCAAGTTGTTAAAAAACAAGGTTACTTATAAGGGCAAGCTGATCACACTATGTTCTATCGACATTCACAAAAAGGTAGAATAGTAGTTATTATAGTTTATGTCGATGATATCATTCTTATAGGAGATGATGTGGATGAAATAAGGCGTCTCGAGGAGTATCTAGTATTAGAGTTTGAGATCAAAGACTTGGGTCCTTTGACATACTTTCTTGGAATGGAAGTGTCTCGATCAAAGAAAGGTCTTGTGGTCTCTTAGAAAAAAAATGTGATTGATCTTTTAAAAGAGGCTGGGATGAGTAGTTGTTGCCCAGCTAACACACCAATTAATCCAAATGTAAAATTCAGAAATAGAGAAGGTTGATTAGTTGATAAAGGGCAGTACAAAAGATTAGTTGGTAAGTTAATTTACTTATTACATATAAGGCCAGACACAACTTTTGCATTGAGCTTAGTGAGTCAATTTTTGCACTCCCCAATGGAGGAATATGAAGAAGCAGTGTTTCAAATTCTAAGATACTTGAAGAGTTCACCTGGAAAGGGCTTATTCTTCAAGAAATCCGAATAAAGAGGAATTGAATCTTATACAGATGCAGATTAGGCAAGCTCAATAATAGACAGAAGATCTACATCAGGATACTTTACATTTGTTTGGGGAAACCTTGTAACTTGGCGAAGCAAAAAACAAAGTGTTGTAGCAAGAAGTAGTGCAGAGGTTGAGTTTAGATCAATAGCTCAAGGAATTTGTGAAATGATGTGGTTAAAAAGAATTATGGAAGAGCTGAGGAAACCAATAATTTCACCAATGAAGTACTGTAGTAGCAAAGCTGCCATTAGTATTGCTCACAACCCAGTCCAACATGATAGAACTAAACATGTTGAGATTGATAGACACTTTATCAAGGAGAAGATTGAAGAAGGCCTAGTGTGCATGCCGTTTGTTCCTTCAAAACAACAGATTATTAACATACTCACCAACGGACTTTCTAAGACAAATTTTGATTTTCTTGTAAGCAAGTTGGGCATGTTTGATATATATATGCACCAACTTGAGGGAGGGTGCTGAAATATGTATATATTTAAAATTTATTTAGGTAGATAAATCTTATTTAAGTAGATAAGTTTTATTCATATTCTAGGAATATTTTTATTTTATCTTTTAGTAGTTTATTAGAAATAAGAGAACTATTTTTCCTTATGTTTTAGTAGTTTATTAGAATAAGAGAACTATTTTCCCAATTAGGATTATGAATCTTTTCTCTATTTAAGTTTAGTTCTTTAGTTAATAATAATAGAATAGTTTTATTAACTCTTCCACTTTCTCCTCCACCTCATCTTTGTTTTCCTCCTTTTTTACTTCCTTGTCATTTACTTTTGGATGCGATTCTTCTTCCATTGCTTCAGTTTTTGAGTCCTTTCCTTCTTCAAATTTTTCTTTGCTTTCCTTATCTTGTTTACCCTTTTGGTCTTCATCCATCTTCTCTGTCTCAACATTTTCATTGTCTTTCTTATCTTCTTTCATTTCTTTTACCACATTATTTTCTTCTTCTATTTTCTCGGCTACAGCTACACCAGATTTCTCCGGCAGAGAAGTCCCATTAGCCACTGGCTTAGGGACTTTAGTGCTTGCTTTTTCTTCACCCATAAACAATCAAATTCAAACTAAAAGCTTTGAAAAGCCACTTCTTTTCCCTAAATTCCAAAGTTTTACGATTGAGTAACAAATAGGCTGCAAAAACCAAATAAAAGTATTTATAATACATGATAAAACAAGAGTTAACTGCACTCAAGACAAAAGAACCAAGTAAACAATGGTAACACTCAGCACACCATGCACCCATCAAAAACACCTACATTGAACAAATGCTTAAACATGTGGAAACAAACGGTTCATTTAACATTTTCAAATTTTGTGGTCATACTAATTTGCAATAAAAATTTCCAACGCAATCTTTTCCCATAACAAAAGAAATTTCTCTACACACAATAAAATTCTCCTAAGCTTCAAATAAAATACAATGAGCAAACAGTTGTAACTCTCCATGAAAGAAAAATATAAACTCAAGAAAATCAAAATCCAACTGAAATCAGCTACGATAAATCAAAATAGAACGCAAGCAATCAACACTTTATACTACATAAGAAAAGTAAAGCACTTACAGAAACTTTTTTAAGTAAAAAGCAAGAATTGCATCATTATAAACCCAAACTTGAATAACAAAAGTTGTTTGGTTGTCAATATCATAATTCTTTTTTTTTTTTTGTTTCTCTACCTATATGAAATAATAAAGCGCAGCTTAACAAAAGCTAAAACCAGAGTCTATTATTAGGAAAATTTCAATTTGAAGGCAGAACAAAATATCCTAAATTTAACAATTGAAAAATCGCTTCATGTACCACATTTTTCAGCAACCAAACTAATCCCAATAAATCTCAATAAAACACACTTAAAAAACCAAACAAATTACAGTTTTAAAACATTGAAATAAACAAAAATTCCGAACAAAAACTAAAAAGAAATTGAAGGCCAATTACCAAATATAAACAGAAGAATCGGAAAAAAGAAAAGAATGCTTACTGTGATGTACCAGTTCTTTATTAACATTCAAAAAGTGTTCTAAAAACTTTTAATTGATTGAAAACCCAGATTTAAAATCTAGTTAAGTTCCACGTTGGATGGGAGAGGGAAATTAATGGACGGTTCTCGTTTATTTAAATCCAAGGGTTGAGGAGGGCCCACATTTTGAGGCTTATGGGTTATGGCCGTGCTAGATTGGGAGGAATTTAAGATATGTTTTCATTTCATCACTTCATTAAAAATTTATAATTTAATCATTAAATTATTCTATATTCTTTCATTAAATTATTTAAAATTTTTTATCTAAGTAATTAGGATATATTTTTTTAAACAATTAGACTTGATAATGAGTCCAGTTTGAAGACCCGTTCAAAAAATAAGATGATTTGAGTAAAAATATAAATTTGAAAAATAAGTTTGGACAAAAAAATAATGCCTGTTTAGAAAACGGACCAGGCCTCAAGTAACTTTTTTTGGCCTAGCCCTGCTCAAATTTGCCAAAAAAATAACATTATTTTGCTACCATTTCACTATTATATTGCTATTGTTTTGTTGTAATTGTTCGGATATTGTATACTCTTGTTTTATTGTTAATTTTGCTACTATTTTAGACACATTTGCTTGTTAAGTTGCCCTTGTCTTAATGTTTATTGAGTATAAAAACTTTTTTTAATTTTTTTCAATTTGTTGGGAAATATTTTTTTTAATATTTTGAGTGTATTCGATGATTATATTTTTAAAATTATTTTTATATAAAAAATAATATAAAAAATTTAATACGGGCGGGCCAAGCTCAGGTTTTAGCATTTTTATTTGGATCAAACTTGGGCAAAATTTTAGACCCATTTTTTAGGTCGGGTTGGATCAAATGAGCCTGGAATTTTGTTATGGCCCAACCCCGCCCATGATCACCTCTAGCGATGATTTGATGAAAGGTACGGTGGATCAGTACCCATCGATGAGTTGAAGAACGTACCTTAAAAAAGTCTTTTTTTTTAAATGAAAATTTTCGAATAATTCAATGACCAAATTGTAATTTTTTTAATTAAGTGACCAAAATGAAAACATATACATAATTTAGTAACTAATGATGTAGTTTACACTAAACAACTCAATATCACTCCATCCTTGAGAAAAGGCTTACCAGTCTTTTTATTTAAAGAACAATGATTTCTTAATGTTTAAATATTAATTTTCAAAGGAAAAATATTTGATATACTCCCAATGAAGTTTTTAGACTCCATAAATAGAGTCAAGGGCTGACAAAGGTATAGTAAAATATTAAAAATAAATATTTTAAAACAAAAGAGACATGTCATAATTTTTAAAGACTATTTGTAGAAAAAAAAAGTACTTTGTCAATTAACCAAATACTAACAAAATGCTACTTTATATCTATATATAATATTATTTTTAAAATATAAAAATTATATACAAAATAATTTTTTAACCACATTTTGAACGTAATAAAATTTAATTATTTAATAATTTTTGTAGAAATATTATTAAAAGTAAATTTTATTATATTAAATTAATATAAAATTTTAATTTTATTTCAAAATATAGATAAATATAACAAAAAATTTAGAAAGTAATGTTAATAAAAGAATAAGTATATAATATTTCTCTATTTTAAATTTTCTATTTACATTTACACGTGAATTATTTTTAAATATTAGTAAAAATAATATTTAATACACTATAAAAATATAAGTATGATATACTATCATCAAATAACAACAATAATAATGGTCATGCTTTTATACATATATATTGTAGATAGATTAATTATTATTTAATTATATTTAAGTAAAATTATTGGTATTTATTTATAAATTTTCTATTATTTTTTATTTTTATTTAAATAAAAATAATGGTATCATATTATTATTCATTAATGGAGTGCGAATCTCTCATATAATATTATAATTATAATATTTATATTAAAATTTTGTTAATTTAGTGTAATAATTATAATTGATAACTCAATTGTAAAGCTATTGCATAGGAGATCAAGAACAACTGTTCATGACCGTGCACCCAAATTTGATATTAGTAAAACCAAAAAAGAATGATATAATCAATAGGAATACCAAAAAGAAATCCATTTCCACGAGAAAAGGGCAATTATTTCCCTTGCGATATAAAAGTCAAAATGTTGATACCTTTATACATTGTGTGTCAAAAAGATTAGACATCCTCTATAAAGCATTAAACTTCATCATAGATATGCCAAAAAGTAAGGAATTAAGTCCATGCTATTTAAAAACAACAAAATAAACCAAAAATAATATTAATTCCTAAGCTAAAACATCAAATAGTTGAACTCAAAGTTTAGAAGATAGTGATTTTAACTCTTAAGCTTGAATTTCAAAAGTTGGAAATTTGATAGAACCCATTGAAATGTCGATTTCAATTAGATTTTCTTCCTCATTTACCTCATTTATTTCTTCCAACAACTCAACAAGGTCTTGCTGGTGGAACATAGGTTCTGGCAACAAAGTTGGCAAACTGGATTGCAGATTTGGTTTTGGTTCTTCATTCAAACCAGTGGGGTCATTGCTTGGAATAGCTATTTCAATGAGACCTTCTTCATCATCTTCTTCTGAGGTTGAATATTCATCTGAGATTTCACGATTTCGCTCCTCATTACCTGAAATCATCCACTTCATCTCAACATTTTCCCTTTCTGATGTTAAATCTAGTGAGTCATCAACTTGGAACTCATTCACAATGCCATTATCAGCTTCTATGGATGCATCTGAAACTGTTTTGTTCATCAGTAATGGCGTTAGTACTTCAGCTTCAACTTGCAGCTTTGTGGAAGATGGGTTCTCTACCAAAACCCCATTACTTTTCTTTGAGAATTTGACGAGGAAACTTGTTGATATAATCAAGATTGTTGTAGTGAAAAGGATAACATAGAACCCCAAACCAAGGAAACTAGTTAGAACAAGTGAAGGAACAAGGATCGAAACACAAAGTAAATAGGGTTTGAAGAGATCAAATGGTGAACACCTTTGGTTCTTAGTTGCTGTTTCTACCATGTTCAAAAGATAACAAAGTATAGTGAATTGCAAAATAGAACCAGAGATGCTACAAGGAGGAGAAGATGAGAGAGCAAAAGCAGTAAACCTCCTTTTATGACTTTGGGTTCTTGTTATTTTCATAAAACTATAAAGGAACTAACTTGAACCAAAAGAAAACCAAGTTGCTTTCTACCAGATCTAAGTTGGCAAAACGTGAAAGAGTTGGCTAAAAATGAGGATAAATTGGTTGTACTGAAACTCTGAAATCAGAAGCCTTTATTTCTCTCTTATACCAGCGTTTCTTGAAAAATCAAAAGAAACAGCTCAGCCTTTTGTATTCCACTAAACAGCTTCGCTCTTATCTTTGAAAAAAAAGAGAGCAAATCTCTAGTTTTTTTTTTACCATTAACTCAACAAGGTTAGCAATTGCCAAACCCATCTGCAACATAATGTTTATGACTTAAATAATTAATTCAACTCAACTTAGTTGACCTACAAACATTTGTAGGTGTTAGGGACCACAAACTCGAGTCTTAGATAGAATCTAGGTTATATACCCGTGACTCAAACAAGTCCTATCAGATGATTGAGTGAGAAGCAAACCACAAAAGGATAACAAGAGGTGTTTGCGGATTCAGCTCGCATGATAGGCTCGCAGATCCAGCTCGCACAAACTAAAGGAAGGTTGCGGTCTTAGCTTGCGTGTGTCCAAGGATCTCGCAGAAGGGGGACCGTGCTACACAGGCAACCCAGAAGGAAACACATGTCTTGCAGGCCCGAAACCCACACGAAATGTCAGTACTAAGAACAGAAAGGACCATGTGCTCCACAGACAACCTAGAGTGAAACACGTATCCAATAAGTCTAAAGCCCACACGGAATATTAGTGCTAAAAATAACAGAGTTAAAACAAAACAGTAGGATGATATCATGAACTATGATAACATGTCCAAATACTCCTATTGATAAGTATAAAGACAAAATTACTAAACAGTAGGAATCCAAAATTTTCACCCTATCATAAATAAGTAACAAAATACTGAGATATACTATCGCAGTATTGAGTAATCAGACTCATTGATGATAAAATATGAATATGCAACATATTTTTATATCTTATAAAAGAATAAGAAAAAAACAAAGAACGAAAGTACATAATTATTTATTGTATTTCTTTCTTAAGCAAAAGAGAACAAATCAAATATCCCAAAGACAAAGTATAGTGCAAGTGGTAAGTGGTATGTTGATTACACGAGGGCTTAAAAGTTAAAAAGTCAAAACGGAACCAAAAATCAAGCATCATAAGTAATAATGTTTGATTTTCTTTTGTCACCAACGTAAATCCAACAAGATGCAATGAGCGTTAAAGGTTAGTCCATTTGGCGGTTTTGCAAGCCCCACCAATTCCAAAGTCTGAAGAAATGTTTATTAGATGGTCCCATTACTGCTCTGTTGCTGCAGATCATCCACACCTACCAATACCATTGGTTAAACGACCAGGTTCATAGAACTTAAATGCATGTGGAGACAGATCAACTTCAAATCTTCCATCTCTTCAACCAACCAATAAAAAATATTAATTTTTTTACTTCACTCAGTAAAAATGTTACGTCAATTTTTTAAAAATTTAATCTTAATTATTTTTAAGAGTAAAACCATGTAATGATAAAATTGAGAATAAACAAGAAAAGACAAAAGAAGAAAAGGCATGCTTAAATTCAAGTAGACAAGCTTACTGTATGCGTAATTATCATTTACATGTGATAAGGTTACTCGCGTCAAATGATGAGATTCGTCTTAATCTAACAAAATAACAGATACCGAAACTGTGGTTTTAGCATCAAACAGTCTTGCAAAATTAATCCAAACTCAATAAAAGAAAGAAACCTGTGAATTTAATCCAACTCCAAAATTATGTTATCCACCCTCAAGGACTTTAGCTACTAATTGCTATAGACTCTGCGATATGTGCCTCCATTGAGGTTGAAAAATGACGAGTAAAGCCCTACACGGAGTTTCCATTCTCGTCTCGTAGCAAAACAAGTCTCCCTCTATCTTTCAGCACAAGCTGCATCGACGTTACACTTAATAAGTTTCCCAGCCTCCGGTTTCTCCCAGGAGTTGCCTACGATATTTGAGTAATGTTGCACCAACTAGGCTTTAGCGAAAGTTCGTTTCGAGTTGATGCATGTTGTTCATCACCACCGAGCAAACCTTTAAAATTTCTGTTATGTTTGTTATGTTCATGTTAGTTACTAAAAATGTTGCGTTTTATATGTTTGTATTAACAATAAAACGGTGTGTTTTGAGGAGTGTGGGTTGTGACTAAAACGGTGTGGAATAATTTAAACTGTTCCCCATGTGCACATGGGCGTATGTTTGCGCAGTGTAAGTCACATGGCCATGTTGCCAGGCCGCGTGGTCTATCTCAGACTATGTGGACCACTTTTTATATTTTTAAATTTTAATAATTTTTTAAGTAATAAAAATAAATTGATTAAGCATGCAACATAATTAAATTAAAAAAAACACTCGATTTGCTTCCCAAGAAGCGCCTATTTAGAGTCTAAACTCGACTTTCCCTTTCATGCACACGGTTAATTAGAATTTGAGTCAAAGCTTCTCTCTCTGATTATCAGTATCACCACCAAAATAAAGTTTGAGTTGATGGTCGTTTACCTTAAATGTGTCGTAATCAAGGTGTGTTACCTCAATGGTTCCATATGGGAATACGTTCTATACCAAAAATGGATTCGACCATCTTGACTTAATCTCTTTAGGGAACATTCATGGATCTAAATTGTCTAGCAACACTTTGTCTCTAACTTTGATTTGGTTTGTCCTCATTAAATGCACATCATAGTGTTGCTTTGTTACTTCTTTGTTTGCCATTTATCTAATTCATCGAGCAGCACTATTATTTCTTCTCTTGTCCCTTGATTTTTTATCACCTTGAAGAGGATACGGTACTAACACATTTTCATGAGTGATTTCCTACAAAGAATGTTGAGCCGCATGATTACTAACATCAACAGAATAACGAGTATCATCTCGCTCACTAGAAACTCTCACAATATCACGTGATTGAAGAGTAACCTCCTCATCACCTACCCTCAGCACAAGTTCACTGTTACCCACATCAACGATAGTTCTAGCAGTTGCTAAAAAAGGTCTACTTAAGATCATTGGTACCTCAGTATCATCATCCATGTCGAATATAACAAAATCAACACGGAATATGAATTTATCTATTTTAAGAAGCACATCCTCAATAATATCCCTAGGTTACTTAATTGTTATGTCGGGTAATTGAATATTCATCCTAGTAGGTTTTGGTTCCCCGAGACCAAGTTGTTTAAACATTTTATAAGGCATTAGATTTATAATAGCACCCAAATTAGGCAAAGTTTTTTCTATATTGAAGCTAGCAATAAAATAAGGAATAATAAAACTCCTAAGATCTTTAAGCTTAGTGGGTAGTTTGTTTTGGAAAATGGTCGAGCACTCTTCATTAAGCTCTATAATCAGTGGTTCGTCCAACTTCGTTTTATTTGTTAACAACTCCTTTAAAAATTTTGCATATTTAGGCATCTGTGAAGGGGTTTCAACAAAAGGTAAGTTAATATGCAATCTTTTCAAAAGTTTAAGAAATTTACCATATTGTTAATTCATACGATCTTTCTTCAACTTTGTAGGATGTGTAATTGGTGGTTGGTATTCTTTGACCACAAACTTATGCTCTTTCTTGCTTTCTTCAACCCCATCATTTTTCTCAACAGCTTCTAAATTCAGCTTCTTTTCAGGCTCGGCCAACACCTTTCCACTTCGTCCAGTGATTGCGTGAACTTACTCTTTTGGGTTGGTTTCAGTGTTACTAGGTAAACTGCCTTGTTGTCTCTCCTAAACCAATTTAGCAAGCCGGCTAATCTGATTCTCGAGACCCTAAATAAATGCCTACTGATTCCTCAAAGTTGTTTCAATGTTTTAAAATCTAACTTTTGACACTGAAATGAATTTAGTCAGCATCTCTTTTAGATTCTATTTCTTTTCTTATTGATAAGGTTGTTGAAAACTCGGAGGGGTTTGTGACCTTTGATTTCCTTAACCACCCCAAGAAAAATTTGGATGATTCCTCCATCTTGGGTTATAATTGTTGCTATAGGGGTTATGCTGAGGTATAAAATTATTACCCATAAAGTCGACTTGCTCATGATCCATGTTAGACTTGAAAGGCAAAAATTCTGGATTAATCATCCCTGCTCCAGTTGCACCACATTGCATTACCGGATTCATCTGTTTACTATAACTTAAACAATCAATTTTTTTAATAACAGCTTCCAGTTGACTCACCAACATAGCGACTGCATCTATATTAAAAACATTGATCGCCTTGGTAGGCTTTGTTCTCATAACTTGCCACTGATAGTTATTCAATGTCATCTCCTCAATAAATTCTTGGGCTGCCTTAGGTGTTTTATTATTCAGTGTTCCTCCAGTTGTTGCATCAATTATCTACCTAGTTGAGGGATTCAAACCATTGTAAAATGTTTGAACTAGAAGATGATGATGACACCTTCTTAGAAGATCCTTAAATATCTCTCATGCATCATATAATGTCTCAAGCTCAAATTGAGCAGAAGAAGAGATATCATTCCTTAACTTGGTTGTTTTGGTTGGTGGAAAATACTTCAACAGAAATTTTTCAGTCATTTGAGCCCAAGTATTGATGGAACCTTGTGAAAGTGAATTCAATCATTGTTTCACCTAGTTCCTCAAAGAGAATGGGAACAACTGTAAGTGTATGACATCATTAGTAACGTCATTGATCTTAAATTTGTCGTAGATCTCCAAAAAGTTAGCTAAATGAGCATTCGGATCCTCATCTTGCAATCCATCAAACTGAACATGCTACTGCACCATTTGAACTGTGTTCGGTTTAATCTCAAAATTATTTACAACAATAGTCAATCTAACAATACTCGATATAAACTCAATCAAAGTTGGCTTAGCATATCATACATAGTTTGAGGAGCAAGATGTACAGGAAGTTGCTGATTACCAGGATTATTATCTATCTCCATAATAATGTCATTTTTCTTGATCATGTATGAAAACCTGTTGTTGACCATGCCTTGCTTCTCTAACTTCTCTTTGATTACTGTGAGCAGTTTTTTTGATCTCACTGTAAAAAATTAATGGTTCTAACGGATTGCCTCTAAACATAAACCAATGGAACTTGTAAGAATCAAACAAAAGAAAAATCTGAATTTAAAAATAAAATGAAAAACAAAAGTATTAAAAATAAAATAAAAATGGCTAAATTAATAGAAATAAAGTTTTCCTAATATTCTAATCCTCGGCAACGACGCCAAAAACTTATTGTGTCACTAAACTAGATAAAATTTTGACTAAAGCAAGTGCACCTATCAATTAATAGTATAGTTACGATAAACAAAGATATTGTTCCCACGAGGACTACAAATATTAGTAATTACCATCTTTCTATTATTTAACCGAATAATCCAAGTGATTGATTAAAACTAAAATTAACTAATTTAATTAATTAACGAACACGACAAAGAACAAAACTGGAAAATGATCGAGTAACAACCAAGAAGCTAAACAATACTTAACAAAGAATTCGCCAAAACTTCATATGTCACTATCAATCTAAATTACGCAATTTCTTTACTTAACACCTTGATCCATAGAAATCCCTAAATTATGCTAATATCTCTTTCGATTATAAGAGCAACTGACTTTAGGTTGATTAATTAAAATTTCTTTCTAATTAAAACTCATATTATTGCATTAACTCGTTCTATGGATTCCCCTATTAGATTTGACTCTAATCCGATAGATTTATGTCGTCCTATTTTTAAGATTGTATGCATGCAACTCCACTCAGTTACGCAAGATCTAATCTTAAATAGAGTCTATTCAACCACAGATTTAAGCACATCGAACATGGATCAATAATCTAGAAATATTAAACTAAGAATTAAGCATACATAATTGAGAACAAGAAACTAAGTTTTTATTATGTAAAATAAAAATCAAACAATAGTAGGGTTCATCTCCCTAGGTATTTATAAAATTAGTTCACGCTTGAAAATAGAAACATCCAATATACAGTATAACCGAAAGAAAGAAAGAAAACTCATGATAACTTTCTAAAAAATCAATTGGGAATCTTCAATGTTGACGGAAATGAAGTTAAAATATATTGTTTTTAGCACTTATAGTTGAAAAATGAAAATCAAATAAAAAAAAATCTCATGCACAACCTATGAAGTTATATATTTAAGTAGTAAAGGTGGACTTCTTCTTCAAGCATTTAAACAAAATTCAAATCCTAGAGTTGATATTTGTTGAGAGAACTATACTTGTATACCACTCTAACTTGAACATAAATATATTTAAACCGTAAAAAGAATAAAATGAATAAAGATAACATGTGATTTATACCAAAAATATATACACTTGATTTTTCTCCTCATATAAACACACGTAACAAAATAGATAAATTGAATTACAACACGAATGTATTATTTGGTTACTAATATAATATTAAGAGAAATATTTTTTTTATTATATATGTATTAATAGTTAGACATAAAATAAAGAATGATTAGTATAATTTTAAACTTGTAATTAAAAAGATGAAAAAAACTCTTGTAAAAAAATAAGAACTCTTTAAAATAAGCGAAAATTTTCTCTTTACTAAAAATATGTCAAAAAATAATTAAATATTACTAATTAAATTAATTTATTACTTAATCATAAATTAAAATATACTAAAATATAATACTCCTACCAAACATAAAATGTATAGGCAAACATAATCTTTAGCTTTCTCATCTTTCTCTCTCAACTTTTCCACATTGAGTAGCTTAACTTCTTTTCACCATTTGCTTTAAATTAAACCTAGGAATGGTCACTTGTAGATGGTGAAATTTTACTAAGGTACATGAAAAGTCACTAGGTTGGTGTAAGGAATGAAGGATTGAGAATCTTTTCTCTTGTCTTCTCCCATAAGCCGAATGTAAACGGCTATCAACTTCCTCTCTTTATTTTTTCTTTCAGTCGTGTGTGTGTGGGTGTTTTTTTTGTTTTTTTTGGGGGGGGGGTTGAGGCAATGTGAATGAATTGCATTACCTTCCCGCCTCTAAACTGTCCTTCATGCAGTTCAAGCAAAGTGTCCTTTACACACCTTGACACACATACTTATCTTTCATCAAGATATTTTAATTAATTATGAGATATGATATGATGATTATTTATTTCATCCTTTAATTATATGATAAAAATTCTATTAATATTTATAAGAATAAAACATATTTCAGAAAAAAAATCTTATTAAGTCACTTTCTTCAAGCTTTGGGAAAGGAGATTTTCTTTTTTTTTAATTACGATGTTGAATGCGAAAGGGGATGGACTAGCTCCAGTTCTTATTATTAACTTCCTCGAGTGGCGGTTAATTGTAAATTCCCTCTCATTAACCAGCATTCATCTTACTTCCACTAGTGGAATAGGTGGCATTCTCATAGGCTATTGTCCATCATCCCACTTAACAAGTGTCCAAAACCAACGCCCATATATGCTAGGTGTTGCCCAACTTATATAGCCACTTTTCCTTCATATAATGATAAAAGTTTGCAGGGATAGTTATATAAAGTATACAGACAATCTTTTATAATTTAGATAATTGAGTTAGGTGTATAGTTTATTAGTTACGTGGTTTATCTATTAGGTTTTTATGTATACTTTTATAAGGTAAAAATGGATACTTTCTTTGATTAAAAAATATAATGTGCGTATATAAACATCAATAAAAGTTATTTTCATCATTCTATTTTGTTGTTTTAAGAATTTTGTATTTTAGAGGCAAAATAAAATCTTAAAGACAATGAATCACACTTCAAGTATATATTTTATTTCCCTCAATTTTTTCATGCACTATAAGTTTTCTTCCTTGTACACAATTTTTTAAGAATCTTTACTTATACATCTATACTTATTATAAAACTCCTGACATAAGTTACTATTACGGGTTAATTGAATGTCAACTTAGTTAAGAAAATATGAAAAATCTTCATTTACAAAGTAAATTGTATTATTTGAAGTGTATTTTATCATTTTATATCTTTTATATAGAAATATATATATAATAAAATTTGATATCATACCTTTAGTTTTCAATATTTGTATTTTACCATTCAACTAAAAATTTATTTATTATTTATGTCAACTTTTATAAATATATTTGTGAACCCACATCATCGATATTTTCTATTTATATCTCAATCATTATAAGTTAGTTTTTAAAATGTCTATCTTAATTCTACAAATAATATTGCCTAAGATTTTTGGGTGTTTATGATCCAAGTTTAGTTAGTAAAAATCACTTGGGGTTGTAAATCATCTCTAGACCATCTTCATACGTTTGATGTCATACTCAGGATAGGATGAAACCAAAACATGAAACTCAAGAGGTAAATTGATTAGCTACACTATGTTATGAGTATTTCATCAGTTACTATTACTGTTGCAGTTAGTTAAAAAAGTTAGTTGTTAAGCAAAGTAGTTAGTTGTTAGTTATTATCTGATTGTATTAAATACCCTCACTACCATATTCAAGGGAGTCAATGAGTTTAATAAACAATTCTTCTTATCTTCTTTACTACAACATGGTATCAAGAGCTAGTATTTTCTCGGTATAAATGGATTTTTTTTCTGTTTCTTGGCTACAAAGGCTGTTCCAATGATTGATACTCCTCATCATTCCTCCAACATTAAAGAAGCAGTTCATTCGCAGGGTCATGGCAGTATCTCTTTACAAATAGTTCATTATTTCTCCAAACATGACACAATCAAACTCAGTGATGATAATTTTATCTTATGAAAGCATCAAATTTTATTGATCTTTGAAGAATACGATCTTGAGGGGTTTGTGTTAGGCACGGTTGCTGTTCCTTCTCCACTTATAACTGGGAACGAGGGTCAGTTAATTGAAAACTGTGCCTTTCTTGTTCATAAGAAACAAGTTCTCGCCTCTTGGCTATTGTCTACAGTCACAGATGATGTCTTGGTGTATCTCACGACGGCCAAGACCAGTTTTGAAGTCTGGACAACCATTAAAAGATGATTTGGTGCCAAGTCTAACATCAAAATCTCGAGTATGCACCATACTTTATACTTGTTCAAGAAAGCAAATCTTACTATCAAAGAATATTTGTTCAAAGTAAAAAGTCTAAATGATAGTCTAATTGCAGTTGGTAGTCTGGTTATTGAACAAGAACAAGTGTGCATTATCTTTGCTAGCCTTTCAATGGAATATGAGTCCATTTGTGTGATCGTCTCAAGAACTCCTATGTCCAATGACTTGCTGACTGAGATGCTTCTTGATTGCGAAGCACGACAGATGGCTCTACTAACAGAAGTCCCTTTATAGGCTAATTTGGTATCTCACCAGAAACAAGATGCAGTAGCAAGGTCAAAACATACTGAGGACTCCAAAAGCTATCATCAAGAGTTTAAACAAGGACAATGAGGGCAAAGAAGAGGCTGGACTCATGGCAGGGCTCGTGGTAATGGTCGTGGTTGGTCTCGTTCTAGACCGCAGTGCCAATTATGTGGAAAAATTGGTCATGTGGTCCAAAAATGTTATTAGAGATTTGATGAAAATTTCTCTGGTATTGATCAAGGCTATTCAATGACAACCAATTATCATAATATCAATGGGCAAAGTTTCTCTTCTCCAGCACATCATTGCTCTATTATGTCTCATTGTTGTGGTTCATCTTCACAAACTCATTCTCTATCCCCTCAGAACACTCCTCAAGGTTCTTCTTCTATTCTAATAGATCAGACCTGGTATCCTGACTCCGGGGATACAAACCATACTACTCCTAACATGGATAGTCTCACAACTACATCACCCTACATAGGTACAAGTCAGGTGTCTACATAGGGTCTTCTGCTTTATTGGCTGGTCCTAGGCTTTTACGACTCAAGAATGTACTGCATGTTCTTACTGTTTATAAAAACTTGCTATCTGTAAGTCAGTTTGCTAGGGATAATGGCGTCTATTTTGAGTTTCACCCATTTTTGTATTTTTTGAAGGATATTCAGAAAGGGAAAACTCTTCTAGTGGGCCACATGCATGATAGACTTTACAGGTTCGATGTTTCTCGTGTTGCTTCCAACACAACTGTTGCTACTCAAGGATCAAGATCAAAACTTATATGGAATGCTCAACTTTCCTCTTCTATTGAGTTATGGCATAAAAGACTTGCCCATCCCTGTAATAGCACTCTTATTCATGTTTTGCATGATTGTAATATTCCTTTCAAACACAACAATTTACCTTATGTATATTCATCTTATCAATTTTCCAGCTCTTCAAAAACAGTGTACTCTTTACCTTCTATGTCTGATGTTTGAGGACCATCACAAACACAATCCAATGGTTTCCTCTATTATGTTTCCTTCTTTGACATGAATAGCAGGTTTTGAGGTTTTTAACTGTTTTCTTCATTTCCAGAAACTGGTTCAGGTTCAATTTGGTTGTTCTATAAAAATGCTTCAAAGTGATTGGGGGAAAAGTATTGATCTTTTTCGAATGAACTCTCTCGGTTTGGCATTTAACATAGGGTCACATGCCCTTATACATCTGAATAGATTGGTGTTGTTGAAAAAAAGTATAGACAGATAGTTGACATGGGACTCACCCTCTTGGCTCTGGCATTTATGCCTCTGGAATTTTGGTCATATGTTTTTGCTCATACTGTTCATTTGATCAACAAGTTACCCACTCCTGCCCTACAAAGGAGTAGTCCTTATGAGAAGCTTTATAAAGCTAAATCTATTTATTCTCAACTAAAGGTGTTTAGTTGTGCTTGTTTTCCCTATTTGAGGCTTTTTCGTCAACACAAACTTCAGTTTTGATCTAAATAGTGTGTCTTTCTTAGAGTTGGTACTAATCAAAAAGGCTATAAGTGCCTTGATGAAGATGGTCGAATTTTCATCTCTCGACATGTTATGTTTGATGAATCACCGTTTCTTCACATTTTACCTTGGGCTTCACCATGTCTTTACATCAACAGTCACATGTTCCTATGGTTGTAGCTACTGCTCCTCAAGTTGATAACTCCACTCCTTTATTAGGGTCAACCAGGGCTTTTCTTGTAGCAGGTTCACCTTAGGCTTCTTCTAACTCGAGTTCTTCTTCCAATTCAGCTACTATTGTGCGAACTTCTTCTACGGGTCAACATGCAGAACCATCAGTAGTAGCTTGTGTTCCTACTTCTTGTGATTAGTCTGATCATCTTGAAAGGTTTGGTTCATTTATGAATTCACATCCTATGCAAACTCGGTCAAAAAATGGCATTTTCAAACTTAAGGTGTTCTCGTTTATTCTGAATGAGAAAGAGCCAGCATCTATTGCAGAAGCATTCCAAAGTCCTGCTTGGAAAGCAGCTGCACAAACAGAATATGATGCCTTACTCTCCAATCACATTTGGGATCTTATGCCCTTACCTGCAGGTCGTATGGCCGTAGGTTCTAAGTGGATTTTTAAAGTAAAAAAGAAATTCTGAGGCTCGGTAGCTAGATACAAAGGCATGCTAGTGGTTAAGGATTACCTTCAAGAGGCAGGCATTGATTTTCAAGAGACATTTAGTCCAAAGGTTAAACCAACAACGATTAGAGTGGTTCTAGCACTGGCTATTTTCTTGGGCTGGTCTCTTAGGCAAGTGGACATTAATAATGCCTTCTTGAATGGTGATCTGCATGAGGAAATTTACATGGTGCAACTATCAAGTTTTGGACAACAAGGGAGTAATGGTCAAAAACTGGTATGCAAGTTAAGAAAGGCTTTGTATGGCCTCAAGCAAGCAACTCGGGCTTGGTTTTACAAGGTGAATGAATTTCTTTTAACTGCCAAATTTGAAGTATCAAAAGCTGATAATTCCCTTTTTATTCATCGTACAGGGTCTCAGTTGTTCTATGTTCTAGTATATTTGGATGACATTATTGTTATTAGACTAACTTTTGGGCCATCGATCAGTTTGTTAAAGAACTCGATGTTTAATTCTTTTTAAAAGACTTAAGTTGAGCAACTTCTTGGGCATTGAAGTTAACTACACTCAAGATGGTTTTTTTTCTTAGCCAAAAGAAATACATTCTTGATCTAATTCAAAAGGTTTCCATGGGAAAATCGAACGACTCTCCTATACCAATGGTAACCACTTGTCATATGTCAGCTCATGTAGGCAGTCCTGTTGAAGATAAACATATTTACAGAAGCATAGTTGGTGCTTTACAATATGTTTTAATTACCAGACCAGACATTGCCTTCTCTGTGAACAAAGTATGTCAGTTTATGCACAAACCATTGGATCTTCACATTAAAGCTATCAAAAGAGTCTTGCATTATTTGTAGGGTACTTTGGATCATGGATTAAGGTTCACTCGAACCTTGAAATTTTTGCTCGAAGGATATTTAGATGTGAGTTGGGGATCAGATGTTGATGATCGCCGGTCGACTTCAGGCTATTGCTTGTTTCTTGAGGGAATCCATTTTCCTGAAGTTTGAGAAAACATCAAGTGGTCTCCAGGTCTACGACTGAGGTAGAATACAAAAGTCTTGCTCATGTCACTATAGAAATGGTCTGGATTCAGTCCTTGTTATCCGAACTATATGTTCCAGTTAAGAGTAAGGCATTAGTATGGTGTGATAGTTGTTGCAATAGTAGTGAATCCTATTATGCACTTTAAATTCAAACATGTAGAGTTGGATTTATTCTTTGTAAGGGAGAAAGTCGCAAGAGGATCTCTTCAAGTGGATCATGGACCTAGTCAAGATCAGGTTGCAGACATCTTGACGAAACCATTATGAGCAGGATTGTTTAACAAGTTCAGGAATCAGCTTAAAGTTCTTACCAATAGTTATGAAGTTATAGAAGGGAGAGAAAGTCCACAAGCATGGGGCATGTTATGAGTATTTCATCAGTTACTATTACTGTTGCAATTAGTTAAAGGAGTTAGATAGTTGTTAAACAAAGTAGTTAGTTGTTAGCTATTATCTGATTGTATTAAATACCCTCACTATCATATTCAAAGGACTCAATGAGATTAATAAACAATTCTTCTTATCTTTTTTACTCTAACACACTATTAAGATATATCAGTATTTTCATAGAAATATCAGATGAAATTCATTTTTAATGTAATTATTTATGTAACAAACACCTACATACTTTATTTAAGCATCTCATATTTAAATTAAGTCTAGTTGCATGCATCTTAGGTATAGAGATCTAACATATGACAGTCTCCTAATTTTGTACAACAAATTAAATTCCCAAAGAAAAAATTGCTTAACAAAACAAATAATAATTACATATAATAGTCGAAAAGAAAGAGGGGATTGTCCCCATCATTTACCAAGTCTTCCAATCATGCATATTGGACCTTCCAATCATACTTGTAATCACCAGATATAAAAATACAATAGAAAAGTATGTTGGGGTTTGAAATGGAGCTGGAAATCACAATTTTTCCAAATAGGATGCTCTTGAAGATCATTGTTTTTCGACTTTACATGAACAATTGCATGTTATCCGATTGAGTAAATGAATGTGATATACAACATCCCAAACAAAATACCCTACTCCTAAACCTATTTCAGCCCTCATAATCATAAAGCCACATCTTCTATAACTACATAATAGTTAAGATTTTGATTTGTTTATATATGAAATAATAAAATTAACCCTAAAGCAACGCATGTAGAAAGGAAAAACATTTAGGGTAATTTAGGTATTTACGTTACAACTTATTTCAATTTATTAGTTATTGTTTTGGAGCCAATTTGAGTAACTTTGAAGTTGCTTTGAGATTTATCTTAGGTGTACATGTTATTCATATTATCTTTTACTTGATGTACTATTTTAATTTTAGTAGGTTGAAAATATTAATGAAAGTTAATCTTATATAAATTAATTTAAGAATTAAATAAAAAAGGTAATTAAATGATGTTGATGAAAAAAATTTGTATAACAAATTAATAAAAAAATAAAAATCAAATGAGGCTTTTGAAATAGTAAAATTGAGTTTATAAATGCATGAGGTTCAAGTTAAAATCTTATCATGCACATGTATTTTTTATATAAAAATATAACAAAAGATAATACCATCCTTATTATTTATAAAAATATAAATTTTTTAGTAAATTTATAACTGAATTGAGATTAGTTAATGGATGACATTGACTCAACAAAATACTTCAATATATAAATAGATCTAAATTATAAATTCAGAGAGACAATTTAATTTTACTTTTGCTCTAGAAAGAAAAATATAAAATTAATTTAAAAATATTCAAGTATTCAAATTTAAATACTATCATAAATTTATACTGAATTTGATTGATATCATTTCATGATAAGACATTGCGGGGAGAAACCAAAAATAAAACCCTTCTCTTATTTCAGCACTCACATGTACAACATTTCCAAGAATTTGGTTATTTAAATCATGTAGATGAGAAATTTTAATATCGTAGATACTTTATATCTTGTATACGCTTATCAAACCACAAACCCAATTATATATGCAAACCATTTCGAAATTTGATAACAATGGAGATACATAATATAATACTTTATATGCCTTACATAATATTTTGTATACGCTTGTCAAACCACAAACCCAGTTATATAAACAAACCATTTTCGAAATTTGATAACAATGGAGATACATGATATAAACTAAATTGGCATATTTTTTAGTACCAACATATATTCCATCAATTGAAGAATGTATGCTCTAGTATGTGTTGGTAATGCAAAAATATGATCGTTACAATATGGTCGTTGGAACCTAACTATTACGATATGGTCATATGGTCGTTGGAATCTGACCATTGTAATATGTTCATTTAATTTTTTGAACGATTTTGCCCTTTTGAGAACCCTATAAATAGAAAGTTATCTTCTTCATATTTCACACAACAAAAATCAGATCCTCTATCACTCTTCTCGTCTCCCTCATCATTCTTTGTTATCTTATTTAAAATTAAATTAGAGGAAGTTCTGTCTAAGAGTTTGGATTTTAAGCGGGACCATTTGTGACCCCTCCAAACTTTTCTGGGAATTGATCCTAATGTGGTTTTATTTTTCTGACCACCCTTAAAATTATTTTTGATATTATTTCCCATAAACTTAAGAAAAGCAATACCAATTGTTATATCTTCCTCATTCGGGTGAAATAATTTGGAAACACTTTGTTAACCTTGGGGGTGACGTCCATTTCTAATCATATCTATTAGGGCGAAATCACTTCTAAGGCAGTGGTTATCCACGATGCAATATTTATTTATTTTTCTCTTGCTACATCCCTGATCTATCCAAACTCAAACCACTACACGAATCCAACTACCAGCACTAGTCATAAATAATGGTGATATTATTTAAACAACCTGAAGTAGACTATGTCTTGTTTAATCCTCCCATCATCGAACAAGTTGGAGACTCTACCTCTGTTCCTACAGATCCCGAATCACCAAGGCTAAGTTCATAAAAGAAAATAAATTGGTCAGAGGTCACATGTTAAGCCATATGGCAAACAACCTCTTCGATTTATTTGTCAAAGATAAGTCTTCCAAATCCATCTAGGACACTTTAGAAAAAAAAGTACAGAGCGTGTGATGCCAGAATAAAAAAGTTCGTCGTTGGAGAATGGCTCAAATTCCAGATGACTGATGATAAGCCAATTATAGACCAAGTGCATGCCTATGAAAAGTTAATCTCTAGCATCCTAGCTAAAGGGATGAAAATAAGTGAGATTCTTTAGGCAAATGTACTAATTGAGTCCTGATCCTATTACCAGAATCTTTTGAAGCATAAAAACGATACATGTCCTTGGAGGAATTGATTTGCCCATGAAAATAAAGGAAGCCAACCATCTTAAAGATAATAATTGTATTACTTCCAGTGAATTATCTTTTAAGGCTAACCTCGTGGAATCTTCTTCTGTTCCTAAACTTAATAGGTTTAAGAATGTTAGGATTCCAAAGAAGAAATTCAAGCCTCAATCCAAAAAGCTTGCTAACTTCAAGAAACTAAGAAAAAATCAAAAGTCCAACAACCCAGTTAGTTGCTATGTATGCAGCAAGCCAGGACATAAAGTGTACCAATATTTTCGACACTCTGTCCACTTCGAGTGTCACAATCAGAATGAGAACAAGCCATTCATGCATCTAATTGAATATCTAAATGAGGTGATCATCGATGTGGTCTCCGAGGTCAACCTAGTGAAAAATGACACTGATTGGATAGTAGATATAGACACTTCTAAGCATTTCTATGCCAACATAGAGATGTTCACCAAATTCTAGCAGTTCACAAGTACTCTGTAAAGGAAAGATTTTACTTAAGCTTACTTCTGGCAAAACACTTGCTTTAAATAATGTTTTGTATGTTCCTACTTTATGTAGATACTTGATTAGTGGTGGACTTCTGCATTATATCAAACTAGTTTTTGAATCCGAAAAACTTGTACTTTCTCGTAGAACCTATGTAGGGAAAAGGTTACTTGAGTGGAGGGTTGTTTGTGATCGAGACTGTGTCTAATGTTATTAATAAAACTTCTAATTTTGCTTACATTGTTAAGTCTCTTAATATATGGCATGCTAGATTAGGACATGTGAACTTTCACTCCCTTAAAATGCTTAAACAGATGAAAATGCTTTCTAATCTAGATAACATTAGCTTTAATAAATGTGAAATCTGTGTTGAATCAAAACATACTAGACTTCACTTCAAACCTGTTGCTGATAGGAAGACTATACTTTTAAAGTTAATTCATACAGATCTAGCAAATTTTAGAAACACAAAGAGTAAAAGAGGAAAACGCTACTATATTACCTTATTAGATGATTACTTTAGATACACAAAGGTTTATCTCCTAAGGTCAAAATATGAAGATGATAAAACATTCATTCTTTATCAAGTAGAAGTAGAAAATCAACTTGATAGAAGAATAAAATGGATTAGATCTAATAGAGACAGTGAATATAACACTAATTTCCTAAAACAAGTATGTGAGAAACACGTCATAATATATGATTCCACTGCCCCTTATATTCCGTAACAAAATGGCATAGCTGAAAGAAAGAATAGAACTTTAAAAGAAATGATAAATGTCTTACTTCTAAGTTTTAGCTTGCTTGACAGTATGTGGGGGGAGGCCGTACTTTCTGCACCCCATATGAATTATGGAAAGGTTATGCCCCTAATTTGCAATACTTGAAAGTGTGGGGATGCTTAGCTAAAGTAGGTATACCTACTTTTAAAAAAAACATCATCAGGTTTAAAACTTTTGATGCAATTTTTATTGGTTATGCTTTAAACAATGCGGCAAATAGATTTATGTCCTTACATGCCCTTTAAAGAAATCTATTATAATGCATGACATGCAGTCAGATGTGTTGGAAAAAACCCGATTTGAAAATGGTTTTCTTGCACAACGAAAAATTAAAATTTTGAAAACTAGTTTGTGATATTTATAGCAATAAACCTTAACCGAATACGAACTTGCGTTTTATGATAAGCGAATAATTGATATTTTTTGACTTTCAACCAAATGATCTTCTCTACTATTCTCGTAACATGAACTACTTCGAGTGTGGGCTCGAACCAATTGAACCAAAACATAGAACTAGAAAATGTTTCTTTTTCCTTTTGATGTGAAAATGAAAATTCTTTCTTCTTAATAGAAACTGGCAAAATTGTTCTCATGAAAAATATGTTTATAATTTGAGAATAAATCCTCTCTATTTTTTGGCAGAATAACAATCTCTCAAAAGTTGTGCTAATAGCTCTACCCATGCCGTCTATTTATAAGAAGAGAAAGTAAAACCCTTGTAGAGTTGTAGAGGTTTATTTTAAACAGAAAAAAAAACATCCCACTTAGAGTAGGAGAGGAGTAAGCGACTCACCTATTGCTACTAGGGTTATCACCCCATTCATGTTATATGAGGGGTTTTGAGCCTCTCTTACATTGGCTCCAAATACGAGTACTTCCTGGGCCTTTTTGGCCTAGTACTCTGTAATGTAATCTAACTCGATTCAATTTTTTTATTTCCCAAAATAAACTTAATATTTACACATTAAATAAATTTCTCATCCTAATTTTACCCCTAGTAAAATTTTGACGATTTTACCCACAGTAAAATTTCGAGAAAATTCGTTCAATATGTCACAACTTAACATATTCACTATGACCAAGTGATTTATTTTCATTTTCAGGCTTTAAAACAATCCAAAAACATAAAATCATTCTTCCATCATTTTTTTTAAGTAGTCCTATATAGGATTGCAAATTTTCCTTTTCATTTTCATTTTCATTTCTATTTTCGAAAACCTACATTTATTTCCAAATGATTCTATTTCTCCCTTTCGGAGAAAACCATAATTATTCCCAAATGTTTTCCATTTCTCTCTTTCTATTCATTCCGTTCATTTTTTTCAGACACGCAATCATTTCTGGTTTAATTGAGCTAGCGGGGGGGGGGGGGGGCAGATTAAACATATGTAGTTGAGGTTCAAATCATTTATAATTAAGTTTTGACTTTTCACCTATTAATTATAAACTCATTTAGTCACGAAGTCATTTCACTATAGTATATTGACTGAACTCTCCTCAATGACATACCATTACAAAAGCAACTACTCATTGCTCGTCCAATGACTTTCTCATAAGTGTGCTACCCTCATAGGAAATCATTGACCTCTTTGAGATAATATTTGTTCTCCCAGTATGATCCTATTTTATCTTATAGTAACCATTACATCTTCCTTCACGAAAAGTCAATCAATATCAAATAATGATCAAGTCATCCATCACAAAGATAGACGACTCGTGGCCTCGTTTACTTTTCATCAACCATGTAATGCCAATGAGAGGATATCATTTACCCATATTTTGGGTTATGAATTTCACTATTGAGAATGACGTTACATACTAAAGAAGTCGTACACCCAACGTACCAGCTTTCGATTCCTTACCTATTTGAACTTAGGCTTTTACTTACCTCAAAGTGTATAAGTCACGCATACATAGTCCGCCATCTATTCAGGATTTAAGTATGTTACACTATGAATGTCACAAGTGAATAAATCCATAAATAGATTCAAGATCTATTCTGCTTGGGTCCTGTCCAATGTACTATCAGTCCAATCAGTTACATATATGTCTCTATCTTCTAGGAGTCATTCGCTTTGATGCCTAAGACAAGGTATCTTCCAATTGGACTTGATAGATAACATATTAGTTTTTCAATCGGTTTGCTCATTTCTGATTAGACTAAGGACATATTTAGGTTCGTCTAATAATACAAGCTATCTTTCTGTACTACGATCCGACCATGTAATACTGCTTAGTATTAGTTAAACATTTAAACAATCAATGAGCAACATCTGCTTCTATTTTGTTTTTACATGCAAAAACCATGGGAGGAAAATAATACAAAGTATATTTATAAGACCCGTAACCCGAATCAGTCACTGGAGCAAGGTTATGGAGCATTATCGGAGTTTACACAACAAATAGATAGAAATTTCAAACATTTCACATCATATAAGATTCATATCATAAACCAACCAAAAACAAACATATTGTCTCTTATATAAGCCTTCGAGGCCCAGAATATGCATTAGAAACAAGTCGGGACTAAATCTGATATTTAAAAAAAAATAGAAAATATTGAAAATTTTCAAAGTTGCAGGAGACACACGGCCGTGTGGCCAGGCCTTATGGGCATTCAAAATAGGGGCACATGGCTGTGTCTCAACCCATGCCCGTGCCCGTGTAAATCTCTGACTTGGGTCACACAGCCAAGTCACACGCCCGTGTGCTATCTCATGTTGAGCATACTGACTTGTACAATTTTAAAGATACAAGGGACACATGGCTGAGACACATGCCCGTGTGGACAAAAATAGGTCATTTCTAAGCTACATTTCTCACTCAATTTAGTACCAACCTAAACACAACAATTTGTATATCAACAAGCCATAACAAGACATTCAAATCAAGCTAGAATCAAGTCTTAAACATGTATCATCACAACATACAACCAATATGCCCTTAGGCATCTCAAATGACAAATTAATAACATGTCAACCAAATATCCATATTTATTTAGATAACCAAATGCATATATGCATAATTGTACCAAATATACTATTTCAAACCAATCATCAATATACCTGTAAGTTTTCCATCATTCAACCATAGCAAACACACATTAAAAATGTTAAGACCACAAATACATAAAATACATCAAAATATATCAAACACAAGCCATTCAAATGGCTTGTCTCAACAAAACATTTATATACCAACATTGGCAAAAATATCCTATACATGCCATTACAACTGTAATTAATTTGCTGAAAGTACCAAAAGAGCCGATGGATAGTGTGAACTAGCTCTGACCAACTTACAACCTAAATGAGTTTCCAAATTACTATAAAACATGGAAAATAGCACAAAGTAAACATTTAAGCTTAGTAAGTTCGTATAATACAGAATTTAAGTTACCATATTTCCACAAAATAGGCAAGTAAACATAGCATATCTCAATCAATTTGGCCAAAATCCTAAACACATGATCACCAACATATTAGCCATGAATATCACATATAAAATCCAACACACATGGTTGAATTCATGAAATAATCATATTTAATGTATTTCATGCATATACCAGTAATAGTTCATATCAAACTCATATGATTTCATAACAAAACTGTGCCCGTTGAACCATTTAAAATATCATTGGATACATGGGTAGTACACACGAGGTGTATTGAACTATAATCCGACAATTCATATTCATGTATGCTCATACGAGTTGTAAACAAGAAGCTCTTCCGAGCTGAAACAACGGGAAGTTCATGCGAGTTGTATAACGGGAAGCTCATACGAGCTGTGGTGTGTCCGCAACACATATAAAACCCTAACCAAATCAGTAACCCTAATGACATGTCATTTGTATCCTACAAATTTCATAAGGTTCACACAGGACTTGGTAATCATCGAATATACAACCAGTATTTATTCATGACAATTGTATCATTCAAAAACAATAATTCAATTTAACACAAATTAGTGTACAATTTAATTACATGAACTTACTTTAACGAGTTTATGTAGATACGAAGGCGACTAATCCGATATTTTGCCTTTGCCTCGATCTAACTCCGTACTAGGTCTAACCAGATCTTTACGAACTTAATTCAATATAATTCAAATTCAATTTAGGCCAACACACATTTTTGGAAAAATTACTATTTTACCCCTATACTTTTAATTTATTACAATTTAGTCACTAGGCTCGGAAAATGACTTTCATGCAATTTCATACTTACTCAAGCCTAGTCAATTTTTATATTGTATTTCTATCATACAATAGAACATAAAATAATAAAAGTAAATTTTTTTGTATCCAGATTTGTGGTCTCGAAACCACTGTTTCAATTTTACTGAAAACGGGCTCTCATCCTTGAAAATCTTACCAGTAAAGAGGTTCGAATATTGCTTTCTCATAAATTTATAGGGTTCCCAAGTAGCTTCTTCTATTCTATGTCTATGCCAAAGAACTTTTACAAAAGCTACATTTTTATTTCTCAATTCTTTCACCTTTCATGCCAAAATTCTGATCGGTTCTTCACCATATGTCATGTCAAGTTAAATTTTGACATCCGTTAGAGAGATAACATGTGAATGGTCAGATCGATACCGTCGTAACATAGAAACATTAAAGACATTGTGAATCTTTTCTAGTTCTAACAATAAAGCTAATCAATACGCAACAGGTTCGATTCTCTTAGTAATCTCATACGGTCAAATAAATTGTGGACTCAGTTCCTTTACGACCAAACCGTAGAACTTTCTTCCAGGGTAAAACTTTTAAACATACTTTGTCACCAACTTGAAACTCTATATTTTTACGTTTAAGATCTGCATAAGATTTCTGACGACCCGAAGCTGTTTTTAAGCTTTCTCAGATCAGTTTCACTTTTTCCTCAGTCTCGCGAATCAAATCAACTCCATGTATCCTTTTCTTACTAAGCTCAGTCCAATATAACGGGGTTCGACATTTGACCATATAGATCCTCATACGATGTCATTTTTATGCTTGATTGAAAACTATTATTATATGCGAATTCGACTAATGGAAAATATTTCTCCCAATTGCCTTTGAATTCTAAAATACAGCAACTAAGCATATCTTCAAGAATCAGAATCACACATTCGGACTAACCATCAATCTGAGGGTGAAATGCAGTGCTAAAATGCAATCGCATACCCAGAGCTTCCTGTAATTTTTTTCAAAATCGCAATATAAACTACGGATCTCTATCCAAAATAATAGAGACTGGTACTCCATGTAACCTGACAATCTCCGATACATATAACTCCGCTAATCTTTCAAGTGAGTAAGCTGTACATGCTGGAATAAAATGTACAAACTTCGTCAAACGATCAACGATAATCCAAATGGCATCCTTCTTTGTCGGAGGTAGGGGTAACCCGATACAAAATCCATAGTAACTCAATCTCATTTCCACTCCAATATCATCACTGGCTGTAACAGTCCTAAAGGTGCCTGGTGTTCAGATTTACTTTGCTGACTTACCAAACATTTTTGATACAAAATCAGAAATATGACATTTTTTTCCCGGCCACTAGTACAACTGTATTAAATCATTGTACATTTTATTACTTCCCGCATGAACAGACAAGCTACCACTATGAGCTTCGTGCAAAATTTTCTGTGTAAGCTATAGATTCTTCAGTACACAAACTCTACCTCTAAATAAGAAACAACCATCGAGTCCTATCTGAAATTCTGAATCAGAAGTCGACTCATATTATTCCCATTTAGCTAACATCTCGCTATCACATTTTTGAGCTTCGTAGATCTGTTGTAAAAACATCGGTCTTGCTTTTAACTCAACTAAGATCGAGCCATCATCAGATATTGACAATCAGGTATTCATTGCTCGCAGAACAAACAAGGATTTTTACTCAAAGCATCAGCAGTTACGTTTGCTTTTCCCAGATTATAATCAATAACTAACTCATAATCTTTTAATATTTCGATCCATCTACGTTGTCTCAGATTCAGATCTTTCTGCGACATCAGATACTTTAAACTCTTTCGATCGGTAAATACAAGATATTTTTCGCCGAAAAAATGGTGTCGCCAAATTTTCAACGTAAAAACAATAGTGGCCAACTCTAGGTCATGTGTCGGATAGTTCTTTTCATGTGGCTTTAACTGTCTAGAAGCATAAGCTATTACTTTACCTTCTTACATCAAAACACAACCTAAACCATTCAATGACGCATCACTGAAATTCACAAACTCCTTACCCGATTCAGGCTGAACCAGAACTGATGCTTTAGTCAACAGGGCTTTCAATTGATTAAAACTTTGCTGACATTTATCAGACCATTCAAATTTCACATCTTTCTATAGTAGTCATATCATCGGTGTAGCTATCATCGAAAACCCTTTTACAAACCTCCGGTAATAACTAGCTAATCCTAGAAAACTTCTGACTTTAGATATGTTTCTCGATGGTTTCTAGTTAACAACCACTGAAATTTATTCGGATCTACTCTAATGCCTTCCGTTGATATTATGTGTCCTAGAAAACCAACTTCCCAAATCCAAAACTCACATTTGCTAAATTTATCAAACAATTGTTTATCTCGCAAAGTTTGTAGAACAATTCTCAGATGCTTGGCATGTTCAGTTGTATCTCGTGAATATATTAGAATACAATCAATAAATACTGCAAAAAATCTATCTAAATATGGTCTAAAAATTTTATTCATCAAATCCATAAATACTGCAAGTACGTTAGTTAAACCAAACGGCATTACAAGAAATTCATAATGTCTATACCTGGTTCTGAATGTTATTTTTGGCACATCAGAATCTTTCACTCGTAACTGTTAATATCCAAAACAAAGATCAATCTTCGAGAACACTGTGGCACCTTTCAACTGATCAAACAAATCATCAATGCGAAGCAGTGGATATTCATTCTTGATTGTGACTTTATCGAGCTGACGGTAGTCAACGAATAATCTAATAAATACCATGCCACGCATATCCACTAACTCCAATAATGGTCTAATTACCACATAAGGACTCCCACTTTAAGGTTTTATAGCTATTTAACACTTTTAGCTAATAGAACACAACTTTCGCACTTTGCACAATTTAGTCTTTTTTTTACAAATTAAGCATACAAACGGTAAAATTTCCTAATGAAATTTTTATACCATAATTCTAACATGCTGTAGATATTAAAATAATATTAAAATAATCTTTTCGACTTCAGATTTGTAGTCCAAAAATCACTGTTCCGGTTTCACTAAAAACAAACCATTACAACTCTCCTCTTTAGGAATTTTCGTCCCCGAAAATCTTACCAGAAAATAGATTAGGGTATTATTTTCTCATGGTCTCCTCGGGTTCCCAAGTAGACTCCTCGGGTTCCCAAGTAGCCTTCTCAATCCCGTGACGATGCCAAAGAACTTTTACTAAAGCAACTCTTTTATTTTTCAACTCTTTGATCTCTCATGCTAAAATCCTGATCGGTTCTTCATTATATTTAATGTCGGGCTGAATCCCAATTTTGGTCGGAGAAATTATATGTGAAAGATCCGATCTGTACCATTGTAACATAGACACATGAAACACATTATAAATCTTTTCTAACTCTGACGGTAACTCAAGTCGATAAGCCATTGGCCCAATTCTCTTCATAATTTCATACGGTCCGATAAATCGCGAACTCAACTTTCCTTTGTGACCAAAACAAAAAATTCTTTTCCAAGGTGATACTTTCAAAAACACTTTATCACCAATCTGAAACTCAATAGCTTTACGCTTCAAATCCGCGTACGATTTCTGTCTAGCAGAAGCGGCATTTAAACTTTCATGAATCATTTTCACCTTCTCTTCGGATTGCGTATCTTTTTCTCACTTAGCTCAGTCCAGTACAATGGGGTTCGACATTTATGTCCATATAAAGCTTCATACAGTGTCATCTTAATGCTCGATTGAAAACTATTATTATACGCAAATTTAACCAACGGTAAATATTTTTCCCATTTGCCTTCAAACTCTAATACATAGCAATGAAGTATATCTTCGAGAATTTGGATCACTCTCTTAGACTAAAAATCGGTTTGTGGATGAAATGCAGTGCTAAAATCTAACCGCATACCCAAGGCTTCTTGTAACTTCTTCTAAAATCGAGTTGTAAGTCGCGGATCTTTATCCAAAATAATGTAGACTGGCACTCTGTGTAATCTTACAATCTTTGAAATATACAATTCGGAGATAAGGGTAATCCCTATACGAAATCCATCGTAACTCTATCTTATTTACACTTTGGTATCATTACTGGATGAAATAGCCTTGAAGGTACTTAATCTTCGGCTCTAACCTATTGACAAATCAAGCATCTCGACACAAATTCTGAAATGTCACGTTTCGTGCCCGACCACCAAAACATTTGTTTTAGATCACTGTACATCGTAGTACTCTCTAGGTGAACAGACAAGCAACCACCGTGTGCTTTATGTAAAATTTTTTGTATAAGCTTGGGATTTCTTGGTACACAAACTCTACCTCGGAACAGCAAATAATCATCAGACTCGATATGAAACTTTGAACCAATAGTCGACTCGTACTATACTTTTTTAGCTTGTAATTCATTATCATATTTCTGAGCCTCGCAAATTTGTTGTAAAAACATTGGTTTAACTTTTAACTCAGCTAAGATCGAATCATTATCAGACAAAGTCAATCGCGTATTCATTGTTTTCGCAGCAAACAAAGATTTTCTACTTAGAGTGTCCGCGACTACATTCGCTTTCCCCGAGTGATAATCAATCACTAACTCATAGTCTTTTAACAATTCAAGCCATCTTTTTTGTCACAAGTTTAAATCTTTCAGTGAAACCAAATAATTTAAGCTTTTGTGATCGATCAATATGTGGCACTTCTTACCGAACAAGTGATGTCACCAAATTTACAATACAAACACAATTCTAGCCAACTCCAAATTGTATGTCGGATAATTCTTCTTATGCGTCTTTAACTGTCTGGAAGCATATGCTATCACTTTGCCTTCTTGCATTAAAACACATCCCAAACCGTTTAACGATGCATCACTGAAAATCACAAATTCTTTACCCGACTCAGGTTGAACCAATATTGGTGCTTCGGTTAATAGTGCTTTCAACTGGTTAAAACCCTATTGGCATTTCTTAGACCATTCAAACTTTAAATCTTTCAAAAATAATCAAGTCATCGGTGTAGCAATCATCAAAAATCCTTTTACAAATCGCCAATAATAACCAGCTAATCCCAGAAAACTTCTGACTCCAGATATGTTTCTTGGTGGTTTCCAGTCAACAACCGCTGGAATCCTGCTCAAGTCAACTCTGATGCCTTCCGCCGAAACAATGTGTCTCAAAAATCCAACTTCTCGGAGCCGAAACTCACATTTGCTGAATGTAGCAAATAGTTGTTTATCTCTCAAAGTTTGTAACACAATTTTCAAATGCTTGGGATGTTCAGACTCATCTCGAGAATAGATCAGAATATCATCAATGAATACAACAATAAATCTTTCTAAATACAAACTGAAAATTCTATTCATCAAATCGATAAAAACTACAGGAGCGTTAGTCAACCCAAACAGCATAACAAGAAATTCATAAGGCCCATACCTAGTTCTGAATGTAGTTTTTGGTACATCTGAATCTTTAACCCGTAACTGATAATAATCCGATCACAAATCAATATTTGAAAATATTGTTGCTCATTTCAACTGATTGAACAAATCATCAATTCGCGGTAAAGGATACTTATTCTTAATCGTAACCTTGTTAAGTTATCACTAATCGATACACAGTCTCATTGGTCCATTCTTCTTCTTTATAAACAAAACTAGTGCTCCCCAAGGCGAGAAACTCAATTGTGCAAAACCTCTATCTGTTAACTCTTGCAATTGAGCTTTCAACTCTTTCAACTCTGTCGGAGCCATTCAATACGGAGCTATCTATATCGGTGATGTTCCCAGTACTAACTCAATAGTAAACTCAACTTCTCTGATCAGTGGCAATTGGAGTAGTTCCTCTGGAAAAACATCTGAATATTCACAAACCACTAGCACTGATTCAATTTTCGCTTCCGACACTTTCATATCAAGTACGTACGCAAGATAAGCATCGCAACCCTTTCTCACATATTTCTGTGCTAGCATAGTCGATATCATAATAAGCAAACCACTCGAGTCCTCGAATTCAATACGAATAGTCTCACTATTCTGACATTTTAATACAATAATCTTCTATCTACAATTCACAACCACATCATGCAGCCGATCCATACCCAAAATCGCATTAAACTCATCAAACGATAAAAGCATCAAATCATCTGGAAAACAATAGTCCCGAATCATCAAAGGACAATTCTTGTAGACTTTATCAATTAGGACATACTGACTTAAGGGGTTCGATACCATAACCAAAAATTCAGTGGATTCGATAGACAAACTCTTACTAGACACTAAGTTCGTATATACATATCAATGGGTTGATCTAGGATCAATCAAAACAGTTGCATCAGTGTTATAAAGAGAAAAAATACCAGTGATAACATCTGGCACTAACGCATCTTCGCAAGCTTGAATGAAAAAAGCCCTGGCCGGCGCCCATGCCTCAGACCTCACCGTAGAATCCCTCGTAGCATCTCGACTACCACTCTGGCACTAACGCATCTTTGCAAGCATGAATGAAAAAAGCTCTGGCCGGCGCCCGTGCCTCAGACCTCACTGTAGAATCCCTCGTAGCATCTCGACTACCACTCATATTTTCGATGTTTCAAGGTGGTCTCCCTCTACTAGTTGTATTGCTCGGCCTCATAGTTTGAACTTTTTCTTTCTCAGACCTCTCTCTAAGGTAGTGGTCGAAGGAACCACACCTAAAACATGCTCCACTCTTCACCCGGCACTCACCATAATGTGGCTTGTTGTAGTGTTTGCATTCGGGTCTAACATTTCTAACACTACCCACACTAGCTATAGATGTAGCCTAGGGTTTAGGATTGGAGTGTCTCATATCTTTATCTTGACTAGAATGCCTCAAAGAAACAGTAAGACGGTAGTGATATTCTTTAGATTTCTTTGATGTTGACTGAGGATATTTTCTTGTAAATCTCTTCCTCGAATCTCTAGCTTCAAATTCAGCTTTTCTCTTTTCTTTACTACGCTCCTCAGCTTTGTGAGCACTATTGACTAAAACCACAAATTCTTTCAGTTCAAGTATCCAGACTAAGAGCTTGATGTCTTCATTCAACCCGTCTTCAAACCGTTTTCACATAATTTCTTCAGTGGAGACGCACTCTCGAGCATACTTACTTAGTCTCACAAATTCTCTTTCATACTCAGTTACGATCATACGACCCTGTTTCAACTCCAGAAATTCCTTGCATTTTCTATCAAGAAATCAATGACATATATTTCTTACGAAATTCAAATTGAAAGAATTCCCAAGTGATCCTCTCTCTCGGTACTACAGAAGTCAAGGTACTTACCATTGGTATGCGACATCTTTCAGGAGAGATACAACACATTTAACACATTCGGTTTGTTAACAAGATAACTCATTGAAGATCTTGATTGTATTCTCTAGTTAAAGCTCGACTCTTTCTAGATCATAATCAATTGTAACTCGAAACTCTTTAGCTCTATACTTGCCACTCTTATCAACCGGAGGCTTACAAACTCAGATTGGTTCCGTACACTGAGGAATAACGGGAACCGATTAGGGAACAGGAGGGGGTGGAAGTTGTTGAGCAGTCAGGTTCGTCCGTATGAACTCGGTGAACCACTCGTTCATCATATGGAGGAAGGTTTCCTCAGCCTTTCTACTACGACCCTCAAATACGGGTCTCAATCCAGAAGAAGCTGTTCCGCGAATAGAGGCCGACGCGTTACTTTCTACATCATTAGAGTCTACTTGATTGGAACCTATTACTATATGAAAACATGATTTAAACAGTCAAGAGCCATCATACTATCACATGTTATAAAATGACATGTATAGCTAGACTCACTACGCTACGTTAGTCCGAGAATCAACTAAACCGTAGCTCTAATATAAATAAATGAAACACCCCTAACCCGTATCCGACGTCAAAATAGGGTATAGGAAATTACCAAATTTGTACAACATACAATCATACATTTCATACTTATTTCTCATTCCAAACAAATACCATTCAATTACAATCATATAGTCCCTAATACGAGCCCTCGAGGCCCAAAATAGACATTAAAACTTTTAAAATGCAGGGGACACGCGCTCGTGTAGCTAGGTCATGTGTCTCACACAGCTAAATGACATGCCCATGTCTTAGGTCGTGTGGGCATTCAAAATGGGGACACACGGCCGTGTCCTAGCCCGTGTCCTACCCTGTGCAACTCACTGACTTAGTCACACGGCTAGACCAAAAGCCTGTGTGCCAGGCCGTGTGCTAGGCCAGGTGAAAATTGGTAGGTATACTGACTTGTGGCACACGACCAAGCCACATGCCCGTCTGCAAGGTTGTGTGAAGCTACTAACTTGATTTCTATAAAAGTATCAAGGGACACACGGTCGTGTCACCTGGCCATATGTTACACACGACTGAGACACACATCCGTGTCTCTTCCTGTGTGAACAAAAATAGGCCATTTTCTAAGCCAGATTTCTCACCCAATTGGTACCAACTTACACACATCAATTTGCAACAACCATGGCATAAATGGGCATTCAAAGCCAACCAATATCAAGTTTATAACATGTAATATCCACACATACAATATGATATCGTTAAGCACATCAATTGATCACTTTAAAACAAATCAAATATACTTCCAAATTCTACCTAAATGGTCAAATACATATATGAGACTTTGAGCCTAAAACTTAGCATGCATACACATCTCAATTCTAACCATTTAGTACTAAAACACAATTTCACAAACAATGAATTCAATATAACCTCTATACACTACATAACATAAGGTCATTTATACATATACACATATCAAAATATATGACCACTTTACAAGTCAACTCAAATGGTGAAAACTCAACAAAACATATAGGCAACATTAGCCAAATACCTCTATATGCCATTTATCCAAAAAATATAGAGCCCAAAGTACCAAAATAAGTGTTTGATAGTGTGATATGATCCTTGACGTCTTCCAATCTGAATGAGCTTCCGAGACACTATAAAACACGAAAAAATAAACAAAATAAGCAATTAAGCTTAGTAAGTTCGTAATACATAGAATTAAACTTACCATATAACCACAATTTTAGGCAAGTAACTCAATTCAATTTGGCCAACGCCTATCACATAACCATACACTAAATTAGCCATGTATACATATAAAATCAAGAATCATGCATGAATTCAACAATTATAAGAATTCCATGTACATGTAACATTTTTATCATATATCCATATTTCAAATATATAAATCATCTCCATGTAACTACCTGCAATAGTTCACATATAACTTATATAATCTCGTAATACACTATGCCTGTTGAACCACATAGAATCTCGCTAGATACGTGGGTAATACACAGGAGGTGTACTAAACTATAATTTGTAAATTCCTGAACATGTAGGCTCATACGAGTAATAAACGGTAAGCTCCTCTGAGTTGAATATCGATAAGCTCATACGAGCTGTGGTGAGTCTGCAACACATGTAAGACTTGTCATTTGTATCCTACGATTTCCTAAGGTTCAAACAGGGCTCGGTATTTCTCCGTACTTCCTCGGTTATGTATTAGATGATTTATACATAATAATTACACAATTCAATACATATATTTTCAATTAAAGTATATAATAAATACAAAATTTAATTTTACGAACTTACCTCAAACTCGTATGACTGAAAATGGTCGTTTATTCAATAACTTTGTCCTTTCCCCGATCTAATTCCGTTCGTTGTTTTTCTTGATCTATATAATCAAATTAACTATTTTAATCATTACTCTATTCAATTCAATCCAAAAATTCAAGTTTTGGCAAAATTACTATTTTGACCTTTTTACAATTTAGTCCCTAGGCTCATAAAATGAAATTCATGAAATTTCACCCTTAAACAAGCCTAGCCAAATTTTCATATATGCCTATATAAGCCCATACAATCCACAATTTCACACATTTAACACACAATTTTCACATTTCACAATTTAACCTTTAAATAATAATTTCATTAAAAATCCCTTTAACGAAAGTTGTTTAATTAATAATAAAGACTCATTTTCTTCCAATAAACTTCTTAACCCCAACATGCGCATCAATGGCAAAACCCTAGGCTTTCAACCATTTTACAAATTAGTCTCTTATTTAGCTAGATTAAGCAACAACAATTCCAAAAAAACGTAAAAATCAACAAGAACGGGACAAGAAATCACTTATATGCAAAGAGAAAGCTTGAATAAAATCTCTTCTCCCCTCCTATGGTGATATTTGGCCCACACCAAAAGAAATGGGAGAAAGATGATAGTTATTTGTTTTATTAATTTGGCTTTTAATTACCTAATTACCTTTTTGCCCTTACCTAACTTTAAAATTTTCATAAATACCATGCCATACACATCCACTAACTCCAATAATGGTATAATTACCACATAAGGACTTCCACTTTAAGGTTCTATAGCTATTTAACACTTTTAGCTAATAGAACACAATTTTCGCACTTTACGCGATTTAGTCTTTTTTTTTTTTACAAATTGAGCATACAAATAGTAAAATTTCCTAACAAAATTTTTATACCATAATTTTAACATGCTGTAGTTGTGAAAATAATATTAAAATAAATTTTTAGACTTCAAATTTATGGTTCCGAAACCACTATTCTGATTTCACTGAAAATGGTCCACATCTAAAACACGCTCTACTCTTCATTTGATACTTACCAAAATGTAGCTTGTTACAATGCTTGCACTTGGATCTGATGTTTCTAGCACTACCCACACTCGCTACAGATGTAGCCTGCGATTAGGACTAGAGCGACGGGTACCTTTCTCTCTACCGGAGTATCTCACAGAAGTACTAGAATAGCCGTGATATTTTTTTGATTTCTTCGATACTTACTGATATGAATTTCCCGTCAATCTCTTACTTGAATCTCTAGCTTTAGTCTCAATTTGTCTTTTCTCTTTGCTCAACTCTTCAGCTTTATATGCCTGATCAACTAGTAAAACAATTTCTTTCAACTTAAGGATCCCAACTAATAGTTTTTTATCTTCACCTAAACCATCTTCAAACTACTTACACATTGCAGTTTCAGTTGGAATACATTCTCGAGCATATTTGCTCAATCGAACAAATTCTCATTCATATTAAGACACTATCATATGGCTTTATTTAAGCTCCAAAAATTCTTTACATTTCTGGTCGAGAAACCTCTAACTGATGTATTTCTTTTGGAACTTAATTTGAAGGAATTCTCAAGTAATCCTCTCTTTTGGTACAACAGAAGTTAATGTATTCCACCACTGGTAAGTTGAATCTTTTAATAGAGATACTGCACACTTAAAACATTCAGTCGGTGAACAAGATAGTTCATCAAGAACTCTAATAGTATTTTCTAACCAAAACTCAGCTCTTTCGAGATCATCCTCAGTTGTAGCTCAAAATTCTTCAGCACCGTACTTATGGATCTTATCAACAAGAGGATTACTAACTCTGATAGGTTCTATACCTTGAGAAATAATGGGAGCTGGTTGAGGAACAGGAGGGGGTGGTAGGTTCGTCCATACGAACTCGGTGAACCATTCATTCATCATCTGGAAGAATGCCACTTTAGCCTCTCCTCCCCGGCCTCAGATACAGGCCTTGTACCACTAGAAGCTACTCCTTGAACGTAAGTTTGAGCTAACTCTCTACTTCATCAGAATTAGCTCGGTTGGATGTCATTGCCATCTAAAAACATGTTTTAAAACGGTCAGAAGATATCACACTATCACAGGTTATATAATGGCAAGTATAATTAGACTTGTGTATGCTACATTAGTCTGACAATCAACTAAACCGTAGCTCTGATACCAATAAATGTAACACCCCTAACCAGAATCCGTCATCGGAACAGGGTTACAGAGCATTACCAAATTTTACAGAATATATAGATAGAAATTTCAAACATTTCACATCATATAATATTCATATTATAAACCAACCAAAAACAAACATATTATCCCTTATGTAAGCCTTCGAGACCCAAAATACGCATTAGAAACAAGTCAGGACTAAATCGGATATTCAAACAAATTCGAAAAACATTAAAATTTTTCAAAGTTGTAGGGGACACACGACCGTGTGGCCAGGCCATGTGGACATTCGAAATAGGGACACATGGCCATGTACCAGCCCGTGTCTGTGCTTGGGTAACTCTCTGACTTGGGTCACATGGCTAAGTCACACGCTTGTGTGCTAGGCCATGTTAAGCATACTAACTTGCATAATTTTAAAGATATAGGGGACACACGGCCGTATCACCTAGCCGTGTGTGACACACGGCTGAGACACACACTCATGTCTCTACCCGTGTGGACCAAAATATGCCATTTCTATACCACATTTCTCACCTAATTTGGTACCAACCTAAACACAGCAATTTGTATATCAACAAGCCATAACAAGGCATTCAAATCAAGCTAGAATCAAGTCTTAAACATGTAATATCACAACATACAACCAATATGCCCTTAGGCACCTCAAATAACAAATTAATAACATGTCAACCAAATATCCATATTTACCTAGACAACCAAATGCATATATTCATAATTGTACCAAATATACTATTTCAAACCAATTATTAATATACCTATAAGTTTTCCATCATTCAACCATATCAAAACACACATAAAAATGTTAAGACCATACTGTAACGCCTCGAATTTGGGCCTAGAAGTATTAGGCCTTTAGTATGGGTCCGTAAGGAGGTTGTATATAAGTATTTGATTGTACAAGGAAATGACACAATTAAATGTCTGCTTTAGTGGTTAATGGCCCTGAGAAGTGTTGGAGAAATCTTGGGTTCAAACCTGGGCTTCAGCAAAAATTTTGGTAATAAGTGAATAAAACCGTGGGTGCTTGGATGAAGGCCTTTTAAATTATTGTGGTAAATAAATGACACAATGAAGCATGTAGTCTAGTGGTTGGGGCGTCATTAAGGTTGCAAGGGAGCCTGGGTTCAAATCTTAGCTCTTGCAATTTATTTTGGTTTTTCTTTTAAAGGAACCTGGACTCTGGCCTATAGACTTTATATTTAATTGAGGATAAAATATGACACAGAAAGAGCTTGTGGTGGAGTCGCAAGGTGGTGTGTTGTGTAACTGTGAGGTCTAAGGTTCAAGTCTTGGGATGCGCAATAGAGTATTTATTTTGCTATTTGAGCTGTGTAGGAAGTGGAGTTGGACTGGAACTCTGTGGTTGAAATGGTCATAAGAAAATAAGGAATTTTCTTATTGGTTGATGTGCCAAGGTTGGTGATCGTGGACTTCGGCGCGTTCTCATAAACAGGTGTGTATTCACGCCTTTCTTTGTTAAAAATCGGCAAAAGCTGAAAGCCACCACGAGCGTTCTTGTGTGCTGGGGCTATTTTGGGCCTCGATGGGCTGAATGGGCTCGTGGGCCCGCTTGTGTAAATCTAGCTGTTAGGTGGGAAGTAGTTGGGCCTGATGGGCCATATGAATGTGATTGGGCCTGATGGGCTATGTGAATGAGATTGGGCCTAAACGGGCCAAATGAATAATTGTGGATCTATTAATGTTTAGTAAAGGGGTTGTGGACCTAGTTTTTGGTAACTACTCAAGCAGACATAAAACTTAAATAATTAATTAATCGTGACCGTGGACGAGTCATAAGGTTAAGGTGTGGCAATGGGTATATGCATGTCTAGGATTGGATCTAAGGAGAGTTTGGTACTTAAGCGGTCTTATGACTCACCTCCTCTTCTCTGGAATCCTACCTGGTACATAGTATCTGTTCACTTTAGCCAACGAAGACTTGTTAACGGGCCAAGGTAAGTAATAAACCCATAATAAAGAGAAATTACCGAAATAACCCCAATTTGTAAAATTATCGAAGTACTCCCGGTTTGTAAAATTATCGAAACACCCTCGATTTGTAAAATTACCGAATACCCTCGATTTGTAAAATTACCGAAGTACCATCAGTTTGTAAAATTACGGAAACACCCTCGATTTGTAAAATCACCAAAACACCTTCGATTTTTAAAATTACCGAAATACCCTCGATTTGTAAAATTATCGAAATACCCTTGTTGTATAAAATTACTGAAATACCCTTATAGTGTAAAATGACCAACATACCCCTGTAGGGTAAAATGACTATTTTGCCCTTGAGGGTAAATGATCGACTTAGACTTCAAATTTGACTGATTTAATTATGAATGTATGACTGCGTTTTAATTGACTTAACTGTGGTTGTATGACTGATATGCTCTTAATATATGTTTGAATATGGTCATTCTGTATACACGTGTGATGATTGAGCATGACATACACGACATATTGCATGGGTTGGGAATTAGGGAACGGAGGAAGTATATGAGGATTGCATGGTTGCTTGACGACCGTGGATCCACCGATGGCTATTATGTAACACCCCTTACCCGTACCCGAGGCCGGGATAAGGTACGAGGCGTTACCGGACAAACATACAAACATTAAACTAAAATACGGGCCATAAAATTTCATTCATATTTCAAAACGTTCATTTACTTACATATAGTCCCTTATTTGAGTCTACGAAGCCCAAAACATACTTTAGAAAGGGTTCGGAACTAAACCGAGAACTTACGAAAATCTTGGAAATTTCATACTTTAAGGCTCCACACGCCCGTGTCCCAAAGTCGTATTCCATACACGACTGAGACACATGGTCGTGTCTCTGCCTGTGTGGAATATACCTAGGCTATTTTCCAAGCTTTGGTCAACCTTAATCTCCTACACACTTATACAAAATCAAAAGCACATAACATGGTATTCATTTAATGATTAAACATTCTCAATTAAACCACAAACATAGCATTTGTATGTCATCATACATGTGTCTCTCATACTCATTTTACCTTGTCTATTATAGTACCACTTATACATTTATACCAAGATTATCATCTTACCAAGTATCTTCAGCTTAATCATCAAGCATTAATATTTAAAGCTAGATCATATCTTTATAAAATACCACAATTTAGATGCGCAGAATAACATGTTTGTCTGAAACATTTCAATTCAACTCCATACCCAACAAGCATTACATTGAGGCTAGTCATATATATATACATGTCATGATACATATCATTCTCTTTCTGTTTTCTTATAAACACATATCATTTATTTCATTATATCAATATTTCATATACCATAGTTTCCATGTATTCCACATATCTTTATTTTTCTCCTCCTCCTCTCCATTTCGCATCCTTAATGTATATAGCATTCTTGTAAATACTATTTCACAATTTACTAATAAATGCTCACATCAAATTGTCCATACGAGTCATAGTCCCTTACTTATTTATAATTCGAGCAACAAAGCTCCAAATTAAGATCCGTAAATTTCTCCTGAAACTAGACTCATATATCTTTCCACCATAAAATTTTCATAATTTTTGGTTTAGCCAATTAGTACAGTTTATTCATTAAATTTTCTCTTGTTTCACTTTCTGACAGTTCTGGCCTCTCTTCACTAAAAATTAATTATCTCATAGTACAGAACTCGGATAATGTTCTTGTTGATTTATCTTGAAAACAGACTCATTAGGGATTTTAAAATATAAGTTTGAGCCTCTAATTATTTTTCTCCAAATTTTTGTGAATTTCCAAAGTCAGAACAGGGGGTCACGTAATCATTCTGAACCAGTCTCACGAAAACATAAATATCTCAAAATATATAACTCCTTTGATTTCTTTGATTCTTTTATATAAAAATAGACTTATTAAGATTTAATTTGATATCTCATTCAATCTCTGATTCAATTTATACTATTTTTGGTAATTTTTCAAAATCATGTCACTACTACTGTCTAAAACAGTTTTATTGCTAATTCACCCTTTCACACTTTCTTTGTATTAACCTCATTTTAACATACATATCACAAATCCTTTTCACCACATTCATACATCACAAGTATAGGCCCATGATCACAAGATCACCATAAAATCATCCTCATGTATAACTTACTTGTTTATAATCTTACCACATCCTGGTCACTTAATGAACACATCATTCACATAACCAAGTTCATGCACTTATTCATCACAACACTCACAAAGCAATACATAGAGAGTCTTCCGTTGAACACTTCGGAATATAATTCAGATACATGGAAAGTTTGCACATAAGTGCCATATATGTAGCCAAACTATCTGGTACGCATGTAGCCTGCACTTAGTACTACACATGCCACCAATTATCCGGTACACGTAGTAGCCTGCACTTAGTACTACACACGTGACCTAACTATCTGATACACGTAGTAGCCTGCACTTATTACTACACACGTGATCGAAGTTATTGGGTACGCATAGTAGCCTGCAATTAGTACTACACATGCGACCTAGCTACATATATCCCGTAGCCCTCTTGTCTACATGGTGTACACATAGTATCACCCATGCGACCTAGCTACATCTTAATGTCTTGTAGCTCTCTTGTACACATGATGTGCACTAAGCACCATACATGTGACCTAGCTACACAGTATCTGTATCATCCAATCTTTCTGAAGGTTCAACCGGGATTTCTCTCTCTTTTCCAACAATTTCACCAATCAAGTAATTATCCACAAACATATTTCCAATATTATTATAAAATATCATAATACAAGTAATATTGATGTATTACTTACATATAAACTTACATCTCATTTAATATCAAGGCAATAACATTAAATTACACATTGCCTTATTAAAAATCATATGAACTTACAATTTCCCATAATATCCATAATCATAGAAATCACATTTCTGTATGATAATTCAATGCACTTCATGTACCATAGACATATTTTTAAATCAATTCATAAACTTGGCACCATAATCATTTAATTTAACATAATTCAATTAATTCACTAAATTTAACTTTCAAATATAAATAACAGCATTATTGTTGTATTATTATCATACCAACTTACATACTTTCAACACCTCGGAAATCATAGTAAATATATCAATTTTACATTGAAACATGCATAAATTAATGCTTATTATACATATGAACTTACCTCGATACTAAAACAGCTATTTAACCAACTTTCCTAATTTTCAATTTTTCTCTCATTCTAGGTTCAAATCTCATTTTCTGGGATCTAAAACATCATATTTTACTTATTTAATTAATTTAATATTCAAAACAGTCCTTAACTCAACCTTTGGAAAATTTACAATTTTGCCCCTAAACTTTTGCATATTTACACTTTTGCCCCTAGGCTCGAGAACTAAACTTCATCCCTTATTCTTAGGTTTTATGATATGCTGATCACTTTTCTCTTCTATGGCAACATCAAATTCTCACTCTAACATATACTTATGACTATTAGGTATTTTTACCGATTAAGCCCTTTTACTCGTTTTCACTCAAAACCGAGTAGCACAAGTTGTCTAACATAATTTAAAACCTCATATTATATCATAAAACATCAAAATAAACACATTTCACCTATGGATATTTTTCCAAATATGAACCCTAGCTTAAATTATTGCTAGAATAAGCTTAATCAAATCACCGAGATTCCAAAAACGTAAAGAACTTGAAAAACGGAGTTAGAACGGACTTACTATTGAGCTTGGAAAGCTTGAAAACCCTAGCCATGGCTTCCCCCATGCTAATTTCGGCCTCCATGAAAAAGATGAGTCAATTTTGGCTTTATTTTCCCTTTTTATTTCTTTTAATTACCAAATGACCAAAATGCCCTTCCTTACTAAACTTTCAAAAATTCCATCCATGTCCAATTTTTGTCCATCACTTAGAAATTGGTAAAATTTCCATTTAAGACCTCATAATTAATATTTCAAAGCAATTTCATACTAGAAACTTCTAGAATGCAAGTTTTGAAACTTATTCAATTTAGTCCCTAACTTCAAATTGAGCACTTTATGCATAGAATTTCTTCACGAAATTTCCACACAATCATGCAATCATATCATAGACCTCAAAATAATCATAAATTAATTATTTCTATCTCGGATTTTGTGGTCCCGAAACCTCTGTTCCAACTAGACCCAATTTTGGGTTATTACATATTAAGCCTAATATTTGATTAGCAACTTGTTGCAATGAAGGTAGTACCGCAACCGGGCTACCATTGACGTGTATCGGATGGGTGGGTCAATATTTATATCCCCACATGATGTGTACCGGGGGACGGAGTTGGTGTGTAGCGGTTGGATTATTGGGGTGGATTGCACAGCATTGCATGTATGATATTATTGTGATATTATTACAATGTGGGCTTCGGCCCAACTGAGGCTAAGATGGGCGAGGCCCAATTGATTCTGTTAGAGGCTGTAACCCAAATGATATTGTAACGAGCTTTGGCCCACGTATGCTCTGAACTGGACTGTACTATTACTGTAATGGGCTCCGGCCCAGACTGATTTTGAATTCTGTCTGTTTACTGACTGTTACTCTAGTAAGGGGATTACACACTGAGTTTTCGTAAACTCACCGCGTTTATTAACTGTGCAGGTAATCCCCAGCGTTAGGTGGATCGGTGTCATAGAGGGACTCGGAGACGACCACACAACTGCATATGTTTTTCTATTTCGTTTATTTAGTTAAGCACTTTGATTTTTTATTTGGGTTGTATTAAGGCCTTTTTATTTTCTTAACTTTTTATTTAAGAAATTTATTTAGTATGCCTAATATCTGTTAGAAGTAGGGCACGGTTTTCCAAAAAAACAACTAGTTTTCAAAATATCACGTTTTCGCTACTGTTTAAAAGTAAGCTTCCACAGCAAGTAAGGTTTTAAGGGAATTAACGTTTCACAAGTTTTAAAATGGCTAGAGGTTTTAAGTAGTAAGAAGGGTTTTCAATAAGAACATGGTTTTCGAAAAACACTTCAATGTGACACGCTAGATCGGGCCTAACTTCTAGGCCGGGTTTGGGGTGTTACATACACGTATAAAAAAAACATCAAAATATATCAAACACAAGCCATTCAAATGGCTTGTCTCAACAAAACATTTATATACCAACATTGGCCAAAATATCCTATACATGCCATTATAATCGGAATTAATTTATTGAAAGTACCAAAAGAGCCGATGGATAGTGTGAAATAGCTCCGACCAACTTCCAGCCAAAATGAGCTTCCGAATTACTATAAAACATGGAAAATAACACAGAGTAAGCATTTAAGCTTAGTAAGTTCGAATAATATAGAATTTAACTTACCATATATCCACAAAATAGGTAAGTAAACATAGCATATCTCAATCAATTTGGCCAAAAGCCTAAACACATTATCACCAACATATTAACCATGAAAATTACAAATAAAATCCAACACACATGGTTGAATTCATGAAATAATCATATTTCATGTATATACCGGTAATAGCTCATATCAAACTCATATGATTTCATAACAGAATTATGCTCGTTGAACCATTTAGAATATCGTTAGATACACGGGTAGTACACACGAGGTGTACTGAACTGTAATACGTCAAATCATATTCATGTATACTCATACGAGCTGTAAACGGGAAGCTCATACGAGCTATGGTGTGTCCCCAACACATGCAGAACCCCAACCAAATCGGTAACCCTAATGACATGTCATTTGTATCCTACGAATTTCATAAGGTTCACACAGGACTCGGTAATCGTCGAATATACAACTGGTATTTATTCATGGAAATTGTACAATTCATAAACAATAATTCAATTTAACACATATTAGTGTACAATTTAATTACATGAACTTACCTCGACGAGTTTATGTAGATACGAAGGCGACTAATCTATTTTTTTCCTTTGCCTCAATCTAACTCTGTACTGGTCTAACCGGATCTCTACGAATGAATTTAACTCAATTCAATATAATTAATATTCAATTTATTCCAACACACATTTTTTGGAAAAATTATTATTTTACCCCTATACTTTTAATTTATTACAATTTAGTCCCTAGGCTCGGAAAATGACTTTCATGAAATTTAATCCTTACTCAAGCCTAGTAAATTTTTATACATATTAATAGCAGCCCACATAATACAATCTTCTTTTTCAATTTAATCCCTAATTGATAATTTCATCAAAATTCTCTTTACAAAAGTTGTTTATTTAACAACCTTTCATTTTTTTATCATAAAAAAATTCAAGCATAATCATCAACGGGAAAACCCTAATAGATTAAGCTACTACAATCTCGAAAACATAAAAATCATAAAAAAGGGGAAAAGAATACATACCTAATTAAGCAAAACAAGCTTGTTAATATCTCAAGCTTCCATGGCTAGGTTTTCTCTCTCTCTTTTTTTTTTTTAATTTGGTGGTAGATGATGATAATAGATTTTTTATTTTATTTAATATCACTTTAATTGATAATTTCTAAAATTAACCTTAATGTTTCATGAAATTTCCAATAATAACTATTCATGCTTAACCACTAAGCATTTTAATGATCTATTTACCATATAAGGACCTCCAATTTAAAATTCTATCGCTATTTCATACCTTTAGCTATTAGAACTCAACTTTTGCACTTAATGCAATTTAGTCCTTTTCATCAAATTAGGTATGTAAAAGGTAAAATTTCTTAACGAAATTTTTAAACTGTATTTCTATTATACAGTAGAACATAAAATAATAATAATAAATTTTTTTGACTTCAGATTTATGGTCCTGAAACTAATGTTCGGATTTTACTAAAAACGGGCTATTACAATATTAATGTCCACGAAACTAACTAAAAATTCGACAAAGGCAAGTGCACCTATCGATTAATAGTATAGCTATGATGAGCACAAATATTGTTCCCAAAAAGACTAAAAGTAATAGTAATTACTGTCTTTCTATTATTTAACCGACAAGTTGGAGTGATTGATTAAAACTAAAATTAACAAAATTAATTAACTAAAGAACACGACAAAGAACAAATCAGGAAAACAAACGATTAACAACCAAGAAGTGAAAAAATACCCAGGAAAGAATCCACTTAAATTTTATCTGTCATTATCAATTTCAATTAAACAATTTCTTCGCTTGGTATCTTGCTTCGTAGAAATCTCTAAATTATGCTAATATCTCTTTCAAGACTAAGAGCAACTGAATCTAGGTTGATTAATTGAACTTTCTTTCTAATTAAAACACCTATTATCGCATTAACTCGATCTATAGATCCCCTTATTAGATTTGACTCTAATACGATAGATTTATGTTGTCATATTTCTAGGATTGCATGCAACTCCACTCAATTATGCTAGATCTTCTATTAAAAAGGGACTTTTCCTCATCTATTCAAGCAAATCAAACATGGATTAATAGTTCAAAAATATTAATCCAAGAATTAAGCACACAAAATTGAGAATAAGATCCAAATATTTATTGCGTAAAACAAAAATTAAAAGACAGAATTCATCATAGGGTTCATCTCCCCTAGGTATTTAAAAAATTAGTTCATAATCGCAAATAAAAACATCTTAGAGACAATATAACCACAAGAAATAATTAAACTCATAATAAAATTCAAAGAAATCCAAAGGAGATCTTCAATCTTGATGGAAATCTGCTTTTGAGTCAGATAGTACAGCCAAATAGTACAGTTTATTCTTTAAACTCATACCATAAAATTTTCATAATTTTTGGTTCAGCCAAATAGTACAGTTTATTCTTTAAAGTTTCCCCTGTTTCGCTGTCTGACAGTTCCGACCACTCTTCACTAAAAATTAATTATCTCATTGTACAGAATTCGGATGATGTTTTAGCTTGTTTCTTCTAAAAATAGACTCATTAAGGATTCTAACCATATAAACTATAACTCATAATCATTTTTGTACAATTTTTAATGATTTTCCAAAGTCAGAACAGGGGAACCCGAATTCATTCTGACCTTGTCTCACAAAATCTATTATATCTCATGATTTACAATTCCATTGCTCACATCATTTCTTTTATAAGAAACTAGACTCAATAAGCTTTAGTTTCATATTTTATTCATCCTCTAATTCAATCTCTACAATTTTTGGTGATTTTTCAAAGTTACACTACTGCTGCTGTCCAAAACTGCTTTAGTGCAAAATGTTGATTTCCATTTTGCCCCAAATTTCACAGTTTATACAATTCGGTCCTTTCTCAATTAACCCCTCAATTAATCTAATTTTCTCAATTAGTACTTTACTAGACATTATAAGTTGTTACACAACTATTGAAATTCAGAATTTCCACATATAACTCTATCTTCAAACTCTTTTACTATTAGGTCCCAAACATTCACTTTCTATTCAATTCTTTCAATAAATCAGCATATGAACAATTTAAAACTCTAATTTCATGCTAAATCATCATATACTTCCAGCACATATTCATATCAACTTTCAACTTCTTTCATAAAATCAAAAACTAATGGATTTAACAAGTGGACCTAGTTGTAAAAGTCATAAAAATACAAAAATTTCAAGAAATAGTCAAGAATTGAACTTACTTGTAATAAAAATATGAAGAACCAGCTTGAAGAAGCCCTTCCATGGTGTTTTAGCTGATGAGAATTCAGAAAAATGAAGAGAAATCTAGATAATTCCACTTGGGTCCTAACTTTATTAAGCAAATTTTGCAATTTTCCAATTTGCCCTTAATTCTCCTTACTTTCTTGCTGATTTCATGCCTCTGACGTCCAGCCCAAATAGACCTTGGGTCTATTTGCCTTTTAAGCCCTCTTCCTTTTATCATTTAAGCTATTTAATTATTTCCCAAATTTTGCATTTGTTACAATTTAGTCCTTTTTGTTCAATTAATTATCGGAACTTTAAAATTTCTTAACGAAACTTTAATACTAACTTTTTAACACTCCATAAATATTTATAAAAATATTTATGGCTCAGTTTAAAATCCCCGAGGTCTTGATACCTCATTTCGATTTTAATTATTTTAATATTTATTTCTAGTGCACTATTCACTATTTCAAAAATTTTCCTAACTTCATATTTAACTTATACTTACTAAATTAATAATATTTTCTACCCATTTGTCGAATTTAGTGATCTCGAATCACCGTTCCGACACCTCTGAAAATTCAAGCCATTACATTTTTTTTTCGTCGGATTTGTGGTCCCGAAACCACTGTTCCGACTAAGCCTAAATCGGGCTATTACAACTCTCCCCCCCCCTTTAGGGATTTTCGTCCCCGAAAATCTTACCAGATGGTAGGTTAATGATTTACTTCCACAGTATATTTCAAATTCACACATGATTTTGGATTTTCATATCTTTTACAGATAATCACATAGATTCATAAGAAAATCAGGATAGCGATATTTCAGCATCTGAAGCTACACAAAGTATCGAAAAATTACAATCCATATAGAATGATATCCATTTTGATAACCTGAGTAGTTTTCAGAACTATCAAATATTTCTCTCTTTTATATTGTCCTCATTTTCTAATTCATTCACTTTTCCGACCACATTATTATTCTCCCGTACACGAACTTCTGTAACACTACACTCGTAAGCTTATTCAACCAAAATCTCACAAATTTCATTGTAACATTTTACTAATATGGGGGTGAGTGTAGTAAAGCCTCAAATTTATCTTACACATAAATGCGCATAACACATACCATCACAAATAGCCAATTCATTACTAAGTTCACATTCTCAAAGCATTTAATAAACATTTGCTTTTAATCACTTTTGTTCTCAACACAAAATTCTAACTCAAATCACTAATTCACAATCAAAATTTCTATATAGCATCATAATCCAAATATCATAACTCATATGCTTGTATAATTATAACATTCATCAATAAAAAAATGTTTTATTCTTTGATCCATACCTTTATGAGTTTCAACTCATAATCAATACATTTTCACTCAAACATTTTAGTATTTATTTCTATACTATTAGAATTAACTCAGTTGAAAACATATTTGTCTCATCAAGATAATTTTCGTCATAGAACAATACTGATAAGGGGGTGATGGTGAAGTCATAAATCTTTCAACTTGCTCTCATAGATACATATATATATGATTTTGTATTCATCATCAATGTAATACCATCATAACCACATAATTCATTCCAAGCAAATTAACACATCTATTTATTACAAATGTTTTCTGTCACTCACAATTTCACACAACGAATTTACTTACTCAAGCTCAACGTTAATATCTAATTAAATTCCAATACTTGGCTTCTATTTTACTTACCGACATTTGCCAAATTAGAGAACGTCTTACGGAATTGAGTACTTCGTTTTCTCGATGCCATAGTCCAACTATGGTCTTACACGTAATCACAAATCACATACCGATGCCATAGCCCAACTATGGTCTTACACGAAATCACATATCACTTACCGATGCCATAGCCCAGCTATGGTCTTACACGGAATCACATATCACACATATCACTTACCGATGCCATAGCCCAGCTATGGTCTTACACGGAATCACATAATCACATGTTCACATGTTGCCATGGTCAAACCATGGTCTTTTCCGTCAATTCATCACATATCACTGAACGAAAGTACTCATTCCTGCGTTCTACTCAATTTGACTTCGAATTCAATTTTTCATACTATTATAATATTCATGGTTTAGACATAAAACAAAATATCTTATTATCTTTAATTTAACAATTAAACATAAGATTCTATCATATGAACATACTAATTTCACTTATTCAAGCAGATGTACATACACACGTTCCATCTATTTAAGTAAATTTGCTTATCATATTCACTTAATCAAATATGTTGAGCACATAGCATTATATAATCACCAACATACTTGGATGAGCTTGTCACAACATAAACTTTTTTTTTTTTTAACTTATAGTCATCTCTTTTCATACATGAACACATCCATATCACAAATTTTTATACTTACCTTTCCAAATTCCAACATAACGTGAGCATATTTCATTTATCTCAATATCATTTTTAGCATTATCGAAATAGCTCGATTGAAAATCATCTCTGTCTTAACAAAGCAATTTCGTTAGAGCCCGGAGATATCACATCATCAAGAGTAATAACGTGGCATGTATAGCTAGGCTCACATATGCTACATTTGGTCCGAGAACCGACTAAACCGTAGCTCTGATACCACTAAATGTAACACCCCTTACCCGTATCCAACACCGGAATAAGGTACGAGGCATTACCAAAACACATACACTTGTAAACGTATTTAACCGAGTTATAAAATTTCATCAAAATTAAAACTTTCAAAATAATTAACATGTTTCTATAACTTTTCACAATATATCCTCAAAATATTATAGTCATAATAATTAGGCCTGCGAGACCGATACATACTCATGCAATTTAATGCTTCATTTCCATTTCATTCAATTCGCAATTTCATGCTCATAATTTAAATCATATCACTAGCAATTTCATTTAATTCACGTACAATTCAATGACATCAAATTCAAACTAAAACGTATTTACCATTTAACTCAATGTTTATTGATTATACCATTCAATAACACATTTATGTAATTCTCAATTTAGCAATGAAATATCACTTTAGTTTGAATAACAACATCGTCCCGATATAAATACACTACCACTTATCCATTTACTTTAATTCTTTTGGGCCCATTTGTCACTTACCATCCTTAATCAATTACGGAACGGTCACAGAAAATTGAGTACTTCACTTTCACTTTGCCATAGTATAACTATGGTCTTACGTATGATCACTTATCACTTGTCCCTGATCAGATAAGTGTAGCCACCTATCACTTTGTTTCTTGATCAGATAAGTGTAGCCACTTATCACTTTGTTTCTTGATCAGATAAGTGTAGCCACTTATCACTTTGTCTCTTGATCAGATAAGTATAGCCGAAGCTATCACTTATCACTTTTCACTTGTCACTTGATCAGATAAGTGTAGCCGAAGCTATCACTTATCACTTTGTCACTTGATCAGATAAGTATAGCCGAAGCTATTACTTATCACTTTCCACTTGTCACTTGATCAGATAAGTGTAGCTAAAGCTACCACTTATCACTTTGTCACTTGATCAGAAGTACTCAAATCCGGCGTTCCGCTCAATTTGATCATTTATTCATATATCAGGCTTACCAACATGTGTTAATTCATAAACCATTCATGGTATTATTTCATGCCAAATCATATATTTCCCAATTTTCCTCCTCCTCCTCTCCATTCCACATCCTTAATGTGTATAACACACTTAAACAACATTAACCATAATTTCAATATTCACTAACATGTATATTCAAAGTTGTTTATCCGAGTTAGAGTCACTAAATTATTTTTATCCGGAGCTAAAGAGCTCCAAATTAAGATCCGTTAATTTTCCCTGAAACTAGACTCACATATATTCATACCATAAAATTTTCATAATTTTTGGTTCAGCCAAATAGTACAGTTTATTCTTTAAAGTTTCCCCTGTTTCGCTGTCTGACAGTTCCGACCACTCTTCACTAAAATTAATTATCTCATTGTACAGAATTCGGATGATGTTTTAGCTTGTTTCTTCTAAAAATAGACTCATTAAGGATTCTAACCATATAAACTATAACTCATAATCATTTTTGTACAATTTTTAATGATTTTCCAAAGTCAGAACAGGGGAACCCGAATTCATTCTGACCTTGTCTCACAAATCTATTATATCTCATGATTTACAATTCCATTGCTCACATCATTTCTTTTATAAGAAACTAGACTCAATAAGCTTTAGTTTCATATTTTATTCATCCTCTAATTCAATCTCTACAATTTTTGGTGATTTTTCAAAGTTACACTACTGCTGCTGTCCAAAACTGCTTTAGTGCAAATGTTGATTTCCATTTTGCCCCAAATTTCACAGTTTATACAATTCGGTCCTTTCTCAATTAACCCTCAATTAATCTAATTTTCTCAATTAGTACTTTACTAGACATTATAAGTTGTTACACAACTATTGAAATTCAGAATTTCCACATATAACTCTATCTTCAAACTCTTTTACTATTAGGTCCCAAACATTCACTTTCTATTCAATTCTTTCAATAAAATCAGCATATGAACAATTTAAAACTCTAATTTCATGCTAAATCATCATATACTTCCAGCACATATTCATATCAACTTTCAACTTCTTTCATAAATCAAAACTAATGGATTTAACAAGTGGACCTAGTTGTAAAAGTCATAAAAATACAAAAATTTCAAGAAATAGTCAAGAATTGAACTTACTTGTAATAAAAATATGAAGAACCAGCTTGAAGAAGCCCTTCCATGGTGTTTTAGCTGATGAGAATTCAGAAAAATGAAGAGAAATCTAGATAATTCCACTTGGGTCCTAACTTTATTAAGCAAATTTTGCAATTTTCCAATTTTGCCCTTAATTTCCTTACTTTCTTGCTGATTCATGCCTCTAACGTCCAGTCCAAATAGCCTAT